>NC_084827.1:118680700-118880700 GCF_033115175.1 Lepus europaeus | reverse complement strand
CTCGTGGTGCTGGGTAAGCACGTTGTAAAATGCCTTTTTATAGATTCCCCTACCCCACCCCAATCTTATTTTAATAAATACATCCTCAGACATTATTTACAAGCTCACATAATTTACCTATGTTATTTGGCAAAGCAACTTCGCAAAAGAAAGTGAATGAATAAATACTTCATAACTGCTGGTGGAGCAGACTGGGTTCTGTAATGAAGAAAAGATTTATGTCACCTTATTTCAGCCCAAATAGCAGCAGCCTCGGCTTGTCTCAGCCCAGTGCTTCTATTTAAATGTTACTTTCATATATTATGTGGCATTAATTTAACTATAGCTCATTAAGGCAGAATGAAATGGTTAAATTAACTTATCAACCCATAATGATGATGAATGAGGTATTAATTCAGATACAAGCTGGGCAATTTGCAAGTTTACGCATTCTGATGGTTCTCAAATAACATTTTGAATAGCGGGTCAGCGCCTCAATCAATTACATAAGCATGTAAAGTCGGTGTCTCGGAAAAAAATCCTTTTTCATGCATATGCATTAAAACATGTTCGCAATTATCCTCGGAAATTGCCTTCATTGGATTAAGCAGCAGCCTTGGACGCGGGTTCTGATCTTCCCCGGGCTTTTATTGAAGCTCTGAGCGGCTTTGGCAATAACTGCGGATGGGCTGTTTGTTTAGAGTGTTTACCGAAGAAAGGGAACGACCCGGCCGGCCGCTTGATCCACGCGGACCCACCTCCTCGGGAGAAGTTGTTAACAACCGCCTGCGCAGCGGCCGGGGAGGGAGCCGGGTCGGCCGGGGCTTCGGCTTTCCCTCCGGGCCAGTCGCTGATCGGCCCCTCCGAGCCAGCCTTTGGCGCCGGCTGTACCCGCCTGGGAAACAAAGTCCCCAGCCCAAGCCGGAAGCGTGCGGGCGCAGGGTGGGGACGCCATGCACCTCTGGCGACCCTTGGTTCCTCCAAGCCAGGCCTTCTAGAAGACCGCTGAATCCCCGGAAGAGGGCTCAGGCGGCCGATTAAATAAGACCTTTGGCAGGAGCCAAGATGGGGTGACAGTGGCCCGTTGTTTCCAACCCCTTTCCTTGCGGATATCCTGCTCGGCGTGGCAGCTTTTGCGGGCGATGGTGGAGGTGGAGGAGGGGTTCCACTCTGGAGTGGAGGCTACGGGAGGGCAGGGCTTGGCCTCCGACACCTCAGCTCTCCCCTTCCCTATGCTTTGCCAGCCCTGACAGCGGGCCTCACTCAAGTTCTCTAGACCCCAAGGTCAGAATCCCCCGTAGAAGTCTTTGCGCGGGGGCATGAGGGACTAAATCCGGGATGACTGCAGCCGGCAGATGTGGGCACAGTGGGTTACGCCCCAGTCGCCTTGCCCTGGCATCCCCTGTGGGAGTGCCCCTTAGAGTCCCGGCTGCTCCACTTCCCATCCAGCTCCTTGCTGATGCACTGGAAAGGCACTGGAGGGTGGCCCAGGTGCTTGGCCCCCTGCCACCCATGTGGGCTTCCAGGCTCCTGGCATCGACTTGGCCCAGCTTTGGCTGTTACAGCCATTTGGAAAGTGAAGCAGTGGATGGAAGATCTCTCTCTCCCTCTCTCTCTCTCTCTCTCTCTCTCTCTCTCTCTCTCTCTCTAGAACAGATAGAAAGATAAATAAATAAATAAAATAGATAAATAAATAAACCTTAAGGGAAAAAATCCTGGCAGGTCTCTGGGACCTCCTTGTACTCTATTACCCCATTTAAAAAATCTTGGTCAGAAGCGGGCAGTTAACACTTCAGCGTTTGTATTCGCCAGGTATTGTGAAAAAGCACACATAATAACTCATTTAATTCTCACCGCACTCTTAGGAAGCAGCTTCTATGTTACCTCCACGCAACAGAGGGGTAAGCTGTGGGACGAGTCCTCGTGCTAACTGCAGAGGTGGAGTGCGATACTGTACTTCCCACACCCCTGGTTCCTGCTCTCAGCCACCCAGACGGTGGACCTTTCGGGGGGTGGGGTGGGGTGGGGGGCGCCTCTGGAAAGACCATGGCTCAGGTCTTGTGCAGGGAGAAGGCGGCGGTGGGACGCAGGGATGGTCAGGGATGTGATGGCTTCCCACCCCACACCCCATTTTGAATCCTTGGGGCAGATCAGCTCTGTGGAGCACTGTGATCAGGCCCGGAGGGCCGCTTCGAATGCTCGCGTTTCTGCACCCTCGGGTTCGTGCGGTCGATAGATGTCCACCCCGACATCTCGCCCACACCTCTGCCTGCCACCCTTGGGCCACGAAGACCAGGCGAGAGGTCATCCGGCGGTTATGCCAGCGTAGCGCGGGCCTCGCCTGCGCAGCCGAGGCGCGAATAACGCCGGGCGCGGGCAAGACCGCCGCTGTCCCAGCTCCGCAAGGGCGCGGGGCTCCAGAAGCCGCTGCAGAGGCAGGACCGACCCGACAGTCCTCCACTCCCAGCCCAGACGCGGGGGACCGAGTCTCCGGAAGGGACACGGGGAGCTGCCTGCGGTCGCCCGCGCCAGCTGGGGGACGCTGGAGCCTGCGGTTTCCGCAAGGGCTCTGCCGAGCAAAGAAGTCAGGAGGAGAAAGGCACCGGGCTGGCGTCTCCGCGGCGACCGGCGGGCCTTCGCCGGCGGTGCCGACACCACCTCCCACCCGCCCAGTCTGCAAGGCGTCTCACCCTCTCCCCAGCAAGCCCTAGACTGCCCAGGTCTCCCGGACAGAGAGGGTGCTTTGCAGAAGTTTGTTCTCCCCATCAGATACCGGGGCCCAGGACTGGCGAGCAGCGGGCGCCCGGGTCCTGCTCCCGGAACAGTCTCAGAAGGCTCCCGAGGGTGTGCCAGGTGGCTGGCCCAGGGTCCTCACGCTGGAAAGGCCTCGGGCGCGCTCGCATCACCGCCGGTTCCTGCTCTGACTCCTGGGCTGCTCAGACAGAGGCCACATAGAAACCAGGTCCAGAGGCTCCTCTGGCCCCTCAAGACCTGTTTACCTTGGGGGTCGCTCCCTCCACAGCCTTTCATGATTCCCCCCACCTCCCCGCTCTCCTCCCCCAGACGCCCTCCCCTTTACCCTGTTCAACACAGGTGGCCTCTGGTCACACTCTCTTGGGTTGTAGTCAGGAATCCTGGAGTCCAGAAGAGAGTGGAGGCTCAGTTAATGTTTGTTGACTGACAGATGAGCAAGTGTTGGGCAGAGGGGGCGTCAAAGGCCCAGCGCTGTGGCTGGAAGGGCAGGCTTGGGTGCACTAGCAAGGTTCCATTCCAGAAGGGAAAAGTCATGGCCGGGGCTTACTGGGAAGGTGAGAGAGACATCTGGGCTCCTGATCTGGTCACACTGGGTGTTGTGTGAAGACGTAGGGCCAGAAAGGGAGATGTCCTAGGCTCTAGGGTAGGGGTTCCTGGATTCTCCCTTGGGCCAGGTTATGTCACAGTGATTTCAAGATCACAGACCTCTGCAGGCTCTGGACCAAAAACCCAACCCCCAAATAAATGCAAAACAAATTGGCCCAGACTGCACAGCTCCAGGCACTCCTGGCAGAGAAAATATGGTGGGGGTGGGACAGGGACTTCCTAAGAATTTGATCAGCTCTCAAAGCAGAAAGCAAGAGCCCTAGGCCTTCAAAGAGGAGGGACTTGGACCGAGACAGGCCCATAGGAAAATGACAGAATAGGGTCAATGACAGATGAATGAGGGGAACTGAGGCAGAGGCAGGATAGGGGTGGGAACAGGCTCAGACACAGAGGTGCAAGTCCAAGCCTCTGAGAGGTGTGTGGAGTGACGAGCTCAAGATCCAGGCCCAAGGAGAAGGCCCAGGTGGAGCTGCACCTGCAAACAGGGCCTTCCAGGCAGTGGGCGCCAGGCCATGCAATTGGTGGCTCTGAGGATGGGAGCTCCCCCAGGGCCAGGCATACTGAGCCCTGCTGCCTGTCGGCCTCTGGAGCTGAGAGAGCTGTGGGGGGATCTTGCATGCTTGGTTCTCACTGCCCCCTCCTCCCTGCCAAAGGAGCCTTTTGCCTTCACACCCAGCACTACCCCCAGCATGAGAGGCTGTAGCTTTGTGGTTTCAATGTCACTTGTGATGCTCATTTGGGGTTATGACCACCATCAATTACTGGTCCTTTCTACCTCACACATAAAATATAGATAGAATAGTCTTGTGGTAATGGATATTTGGGAGGACTGAGCCCATGTGTGAGGCCTCAGTCCAGGGCCTGGCCATTAGAGGAAGTCCTTTGTTTAAGTCCTTTCCACCAACAGGGGGAATTGGCGAGTCTGAACCAGGCTTGGCTCCCTCCCTCCACAAGCCTCCTCTTCCCATGCTTACTGCCCTCTGAGCCCCTTTGTCCACCCCCAGAGCCTTTCTTTGTCCAGGCGTGCCTGCTGGAGTGGGCCTGGGCGGTCAGGTTGCAGGTGAGGCAGAATGGGAGTGGCCGTAGGAAATCCTCCAGCTTCCATGGAAGGAAAACACCTTATCCTGAGCATGTTGTGGGGAAACTGATGGGGCAGACAAGACGTAAATGTCAGCTCTTTTACTTCCTTTAATCCTTACACAGCTTTTTAAGAGTCCCCCATCTGGGACCAGTGCTTTGGCATAGTGGGTAAAGCCGCTGCCTGTAGTGTCAGCATCCCACATGGGCACCAGTTCGAGTCCAGGCTGCTCCATTTCCAATCCAATTCTCTGCTATGGCCTGGGAAAGCAGTGGAAGATGGCCCAAGTGCTTGGGCTCCTGAACCCACGTGGGAGACCCAAAAGAAGCTCCTGCCTCCTGGCTTCAGATCGGCCCAGCTCCGGCCATTGCAGCCAATTGGGGAGTGAACCAGTGGATGGAAGACCTCTCTCTCTCTCTCTCTCTCTCTCTCTCTCTCTCTCTCTGCCTCTGCTTCTCTGTAACTCTGACTTTCAAAAAAAAAAAAATCTTTTTTATTTTTTTTTAAAGAAGAGTCACCCATCTGCCTTCTGCATTGTTCTGCCAATTTTATTATAGCCAGGAAAACAGAATCTGAGCTTGCCTAAGCAAGTTGCCCAAGGTCACACAGTTAAAACACCCAGAGCTAAGGTTAGCATTTGGATGAGTTGACTCTGCTCCCAAGCTCGGTGGTCTCAGCCCGGTCCTGCATTCTCACTCCCCACCTGAGCAGGGACCCTGGAAGCCTCCTACCACCGTTCGGTGGGTGACTGGAGAACAGAGGGATCAGGCAGCCCAGGAGGACCCTGCAGGCTGCATTCTGCCCTCCTTCCCAACATGCTCCACAGTCCCAAGGCACTTCACCCTCCAAATGTAAACCAGTGGGCTTGGGGCTCTTCCCGGCTGGGGTAAGGGTAATTGATCTATTAACCTTTCTGCGTGTCAGTTTTCACATCTTCGAAATGGGCATAAAAGACACTATTCCATTGGGTAGTTAGGCTTACACAAGACAATGAAACCTTTTAAAGTTTGGCACCTTCAGTAATCGTCGTTATTGTAATTCTTGTTCCTGCTGTCTCTGGAAGGCAGTAGAAAGCCTGCTGAGGGGGAATTGCTAGGGGATGGAATAGCTCATGTGTAGGAACCTCATGCATCTGTTCCCTTTCTGGTCCTCCTCTGTCACTTTGGAAAATCATGGGAAGAGCAGAGCCTTGCTTGGGGGCAGCCCAAGGTTATGTGGTAGCTCATGGGACTATAGACCGGCAGCACTGTTCACAACCACCTATCAAAGGGTCCTCCAATCACGCAGAGTGGCCATGATGTTAATCCACTGTGGTCTCAGGTGCCTGATCTGTTCCAGAAGCATCCTGGGAAGTTGGCAGAAGGGACCCTCAGGGTCTGCCCTTGGGAACTCCCACCGAGAGCAGCTGGTGGAAACTAGTGGGGAGGGTTCCAGATGGGGCTCAGAGGCCCACCCAGGAGCCAGGGCAACTGGCTGTGCCCTGCAGGTGCAGGCTTCTGCATCTAGATGCTTCGGTTGAAGGCAAAACTTTGTATCTGCCCTGCTTAGCAGGCTCTTGGAAGACTCCCACAAGTCTTATTTAGTAGTTCTCTGGTGCTCAACAGAGACACAGAACTAGGTGAACTATGTGCGTTGGAAACGCACACACTTTAGGAGCCCATTATCCCGGTTGCCTCTGGCATAACCGGCAGCACCTCTGTTCCTCCCCCACCCCCGCGCGCCCGAGAGCCGGATATGGTTTCTGAGGGCCAGGGAACAGAGGCAGCTAGGAACGCCGAAGGAACGGAGGCTCAGACCCTCTGGGATCTGACCTTACAAGCAGCGAGGTGGCCGGTAGAGAGTGCCCAGACGGTGCCCTGTGTTTCCCCACTTGGTTCGGGGAGCCGCGCCCCGCGGAGAGGCGCTCACAGCACGGCGGGAGCCTAGCCGGCCATTGCCTCGAGGGCCCCCGGCCCAATCCTGGGGCTCCAGACCCCAAGGAGGGCCGTTCCTGCTGCCTCCACAGGCTTTCAGATTCCAGGCACTTGAGAAAAATCACCCGTCCCTTGCGCAACTCTGTCCTTCTGTTAGTGGCCTTGTAGAGACAGCGGTTTTGTTGCTTTTAAATGACAGGAAAGGAACGTGTTGGGGTTTGACCTTACGGTCACCTCCAGGTCTATAGCCACCTTGGGTTCTCATTCCCTCCCCTCCGCTGAAGAAGCGAGCTAAGAGTTACTGAGGCGCTCCTGTCCCGCAAACCCAGAGCATCAAGGTGGGGTCCGCCGCTGCGTGCAAGCGTGCAACGGAGGGCTTGTTGGGAGAACCTCTGGATCCAGGGACCCGGGAGCTGAGCCAGACGGGGCCGTGGGCTTGGATGAGTAGAGCAGTTAGGGTCTGAGAAGAAGCGCGGAGGGGAGCCGCGCGGGGCTGGGCCGAGTCCCACCGCGAGCCGGTCTAGCAGCTCCATCAACAATTTCCTTGTCGTGGCCGCACGGATTTTAACGACCCGCAGGCCTGGTTCCCCGGAACAGAGACCTGCAGCTAGCAAAGCTTCCCTCGGGCCGGCCGGCTGCCGGGACGCACCCGGAGATTTCCTGAAAAGGTGTGTTCCTTTGAAGTGTAGGCTTCCAGGTGGTGCTCTGGGGAGCAGATGCGCCGGCCCACTCGCGCCGACCGCGTAGGGAAGGGTTGGCAGAAGCCGGCGACGCTGGGGTGTTCAGTGCAGCTGTCTTTCTGAAGTTCATCAGTCAACAGGGACTTGCCTGATGCAGGCTCAAGTCCCTGCGGGAGCCTGCCCGACTCCGTGGTCTCATCCCCTGCCGCTTCCTTCTCAGCCTCCTGCCCCGGCACTAGTAGCTGCCTTGAGATCCTTGTACCAAGTCCAGGCCTACGCTAAGGGGACTCCAGTGCTGCAGAGGAGGGCATGGCCACAGACAGGCCAGGGGATTTAACATGCCAGGATAGCCGAACTGATTTGAGAGTTCTTTTTCACATTCATGACCCAAGTTTCCAAGCTTGCACATTCTGCTCCTTTTTTTGGTGTGAAAAAATTATTATTTTTAAAAGTTATCATTAGCCTTTCAGAAATGTATTTCGAAGGACAAAGGAAATCAATAAACGAATTTCACTTTGCAAATAAACCCAATGAAATAAGGAGGGCTTCAAAGTGAGACACGAGACCCGTCTCCTGGTCTCCGGAAAGCCTGCGAGGTACATTCACCAACACCCAGAGTCTCAGTTTCCTCATCTGAAGAACGAGGATGATGGCCACGATGCCATCTTGGTGAGAGTGGAAAATTGTGTTGCATGATGAAGGGCTTGGCGCTGGCGATCCAGGACGATTTAGCCAACAACTCATTACACATTACACTCACAACCTCAAAACAAAACCCAAGGGAAGAGGCACAACCCATAAGGACAGGGATTTCCAGGGCAGAATGATTAGTGCCCTTTTTGAGTGAACAGAAAGGTTCAGTCTAGACATGTAGCCTACAAGGAGCTTCAGGGAAGGGCTCAGGTCTCTCAGGCGGGAGAAGGGACACTTGTCCCCTGTTCGCCACTTTCAAATTCAATACACATGTCCATTAAGCTCAGGGATGTTTGCCTGTAAACAGCTCTTAGTTTCTCCAGTGTCAGAGCAGAGAACTGTAGCATAGTAGAGGGCTGCAGATAAAACACGGGCAACGCGGGACAGAACTGCAGAGTTCGGTGCGTGTGCTGAAGTGTCTTTAAGAGGAGAAAATCCAGACCCATTTTTCACTTCTGCTCTCAACTATAGAAGTCAATATTTGTATAGTGCCTCGTTTTTATGTCTCTTTGCCCCACATAAGTGTGTATCTATTTGTATCTACGTGTGAAAATTTCCATTTTGTTCTCTATTTTGTGTGAGGGGTTTTAAGTTGAAAAAAAAAAAAAACCCACCAAGCTATTTTTTATTCTGTTTCCATTCAAAAATCAGAGACAGTAACAATTTTTCTTTCTTGTTTCTTTGTGTAAAAAGCTCCAAATTGTCCAATTAAGTAGGACTAGCTACCTCTAGCTAATTTTGTGAAATCTCTTCAATTATTCTTTGGGTTGCATTTTCCATCTTCTTAAAAATATGAACCAATCAATTATATTAACCATATGGCTTGATCATAACAGCTAATTTCCATTTCATAATTTAATTGTTGTTTAAACACTAACAATTTATTAGCCAAGGTATTTAGGAAAGTTCTCTCTAGTTCTATCTCTTCTAAATGATGATTGAAATAACTATGAAAACTGGAAGTCAGGAGACAATTTGTTTTCCTGGTTGTGTACTTTGTGGCTCCTCAGCATTGTGTAGCCACAAGGAGAATCTTCTACTTGACCTGTACCCCTGGAACTCACAACGTGGACTGCCCTGAGCAGCTTTGTTTTATTTGCCAGGCACTGCTTTCAACAGAGAGAAATTGATATCAAAGAAGGGGGCCCACAGGGCCTCTCAGCTCTGTTGGACATGAGTGCTGGCTGGGATGGCTGAGCAGCCCCACATTACTGCAAACAAAACATGTCACCCTTCAGTGATCTTAATGCTCTGTCCATTAAAGGTACTCGCTCACAGAAATGGCAGCATATTTAACCGGCAAACAGATGTTCCCCACTCTCATCTCAGAATTAGAAAGCTGTGGCTCATGGGTTGACTGAAGCCCGAGTATCTTATCTTGCTGAGTATTTTCCAGTGCCATTTCTGGTTTCTCCCCCATCCACCTGAGTTTTGATTCTATTGTGGCTTACTCTTCTTGGTTTAGGAAAACAAACGCTCTTGACATTGTAATATTCATGTTATGGGTCCCAATAAAGGTTCACACAGAAGTGTTGTAGGATACAACATTAAACCATGCTATATTTAAGGTAATTTGGCCCTGATGCAGTCTGACTTTAGCTGAGGTTATGCTGTTAATGAACTGTTCTGTCTATTCCATTGTTTAAAATACAAGACACCAGCCCCATCAGATTTTTTCCTACAGGATGGGATTTAAATACCAAATGTGTAGCCAACTTATTTCTAGACAAAGATTTGACTTTAAGTCAATTGAGGAAGTGTGAAATCTTTTTGTAAGCCAGAATATTCTAAATTAAGTAGAATTTAAAATTTTCTACACTAGAATTACTCATTTCTTTGTAGGAATTTATTGCCTTTTTTAGTGATTATACTTTCTGATAAAGATATAAACTTCAGATACACAACAGTCCAAGTGTTTGCTAAGAGCTTGAGTAGAGTTTGCAAATCACTGTAGCACTTCAACAATATTTATCTGAGATGCTTCTGTCATCACTGCCTGGTTATTGAACTAGAGATGAGAGGAGTGGCTTAGGCCTCGGCTCTCAGAATGATGAACTCACTGCCACCTTATCAAGAGAACAAAGACTCCTTTCCCAAAGATCTGTCATAGCTGATACAGTACTAAATAATCAAATTGATAATGGTTAACAGTGCCTTGTAATAGTAGGTACTCAATAATTATTTGCTCATATGTAGATACCTTGGATCTTTCACTTTTCCATATTATTATTATTGTTTATTGTATTTATTCCAAGAGAGAGAAGAAATCTCCCATCCACTGGTTCACTGCCCGAATGCCTGCAATAGCCAGATCTGGGCCAAGCTGAAGCCAGGAGCCGAGAATTCAAGCTGGGTCTCTCATATGGATGACAGGGACCCAAGCACTCAACCACTCAGACATCACTGCTGTCTCCCAGGATGTGTATCAGCAGGAATCTGGAGTTAGGAGTAACACTGGGACTTGAACTTAGACCCTCTGATATGGAATCCCAAGTGACATCTTAACTGCTACACCAATATTATTATTATTTATTTGATAAACATCATTGAAATATAACACACATAGAGAGAAGTACAGGGGCAGCTGTTTGGTGCTCCCAAATTCAGCTCACCAAATCCCTGGGAGGTAATATGTGATGGTTCAAGTAGTTGGATTCCTGCCACCCATAGGGGAGACCCAGATTGAATTCCTGGCTCTTGGATTTGACTTAATCCAGTCCTAGCTGTTTGGGCATTTGGGTAGTGAATCAGTGGATAGAAGATCTCTCTCCATCTCTGTTTCTCTTGCTGTCTCTTATTTTCAAATAAAAATAAATAAAAAACTAAAGAAGAAAAATACACAAATTGTACATTACTTGATGGATCCCCACAAAATAAGTACTGCTTTGTAATCACCATCTAGAAGGAGACAGAACATTACCACCGTCCTGAAATTAAAACTGTAATCCCTCCCTATTACTTTAGTATACTTCCTATTCTGCCTTGCTTTATGTATTTCTCATAGCTTTAATTAGTCCTTGAGATGCTATTTATTTTTGTTTGTTTTCAGTCTCCTAAACTAGGTACAAACTCTGTGAATACAGGAATTTTTGTCTGCATGGTTTTCTTTCCCTCACTGCTGAATTCACTACTGTATCACAACTTGCTTGTCCTAGAACAGTGTGCCTAACAAACGGAGTCTCAACAAATAGTTACTGAATGAATGAAGTACTGAGTGAAGAAAGGAGGCCACAATCATGAAATGGAAAGTTGCTACCAAGGAGTCAGAAGCCCTGGGTGTGGGTCCCACTGTGTCATTAGTCGGCTCTGCGATCTTGGCCATTTGTCAAATGGAGATGATGAAATGAGTCCCTGTCCAGTACTGTTATATGGTTCAAGTGGGCAAACTTTGAGAGGAAATGCTCCTACCAAAGTAGGAATTCCCAAGATGTCACAAAAGAGGCCCCCAGGAAAAATGAGTTAAAAACGATAAAACTAATTAAGTAATAAATGGTGAGAGCTACAATTCTTCTCTTTTCTCTGGTGTCTTATTGAAGATTAGTGCACGTTATGGCTCAACCACCTCTTACTCACCCACCTAATTGATGCATTTTTCTCCTACATGGAGACTGGAGTTGAGGCCTCTTGTGTGTACCTGAGGTTTCAAATCTCTGTTGTTGGGTAGGGCTGGGAGTCATAAAGGAAATCCAGAATGACCCTGAATGATGAGAGTAGTGATAACTGCTTACATTTACTGAGTTCTCAGCATATGTCAGGCAAATGGAGCTTTGCATCTATTAGCTCATTTATCATTGTAACATCTGTGGGAAGTATTGTGACTACTGTATTTTACAGGTGGGGAAAGTGAGGCCGAGAGAAAGAAATGAGAGGTGTGTGTTGGACACAGTGGTTAGGAGCCTGCTTGGGACGCCCGTATTCCTTATGGGAGTGCCTGGGTTTGACAGGTGCTAAGGAGCACCCTGGGAGACAGCAAGTGATGACTCAGGTAGCTGGGTCTTTGCCGCCCACATGGGCGATCCAGATTGAGTCCTTAACTCCTGGCTTTGGCCTAGCTCAGACCCAGCTGTGACAAGCATTTGAGGAATGAAAGAGGGAATAGAGCCCTCTCCCTCTGCTTACCTCTCTCTGCCTTTCTCATAATATTAATTAATTAATTAAAAGAAGTAAAGTACCTCACCGAGTTTGTCTTGTAGGGCCAGGGTTTGAGCCCAAGTAATCAGGTTCAAGACTCTGATAAGCAATCACTTTGCTGTGCTGCCTAGGGCCTGGTAGCCCTCTGTGTGGCCCTGCTGTATCATAGAACAGCACTGACTAAGACCCATGGTCCCAAGATCTCTCCTTCCTGACAAGCTTACCTTAGAGACCAGGACAGAGTGGGCATTCTCTGCTGCTGCTGGGGATAGTGATGCCTTAGTAATACTCTGTCCCTTCTCTGCATGGTCTTACAATGTGAACTTACTTGAATCAGAAAGACAGTCACATATGATACTGAAAGTAAAACTATTCAAAACGTAGCAATGCTTTTCACAGCTATTTGTTGTTAGAGTAAGAACTTTTCGATAGGTAGAAAAATTATCATAAGGGAGTATTTGTTTAGCCTAATGGTAAAGACATCTGGGTCCCACAGTGGAGTGTCTGGGTTTGCTATACAGCTGTTTTTTTTTTGACAGGCAGAATGGACAGTGAGAGAGAGAGACAGAGAGAAAGGTCTTCCTTTTTGCCGTTGGTTCACCCCCTAATGGTGCCAAGAGCCAGGTGCTTCTCCTGGTCTCCCATACAGGTGCAGGGCCCAAGGACTTAGGCCATCCTCCACTGCCTTCCTGGGCCATAGCAGAGAGCTGGACTGGAAGAGGAGCAACTGGGACAGAATCTGGCGTCCCGACCGGGACTAGAACCCGGTGTGCCGGCGCCACAGGCGGAGGATTAGCCTATTGAGGCACAGCACCATCCAATATACAGCTTTGACTCTTGACTCCAGGTTCCTGCTAATATAGACCTTGGGAAGTAGTTATGATGGCTCAAGTAATTGGGTTCCTCCTACCCACGTGGAAGACCTGGACTCAATTACCAACTCCCAGCTTTGTCCCCAGCCAGGCCTCTGCAGGCATTTGAGGGGTGAACCAGTGAATGGGAGCTCTGTCTATTTGTCCTTTTGCCTCTCAAATGCATAAATGAAAAACTTAAAACAATTAGAATAAAAATGTTAATACTTGCAATGGAGTGAAGCACATCAAATATGTTTAAATATGACTTTATCCTAATGATACAAAATGAAAATACCAAATTGATTGGTCACCACTTTAAAACATAAGATAATTCATTCTTTTAAAAATTGGTAAATAGGGGCAGCACTGTGGTGTAACAGGTAAAGCTCTGCCTGCCATGCCAGTATCCCATACAGGCGCCAGTTGCATCCCAGCCACTCTACTTCTGATCCAGCTCTCTGCTTATAGTAGGGAAAGCAGTAGAAGATGGCCCAAGTCCTTGGGCCCCTGCACCCTCGTGGGAGACCCAGAAGAAGCTCCTGGCTCCTGGCTTTGGATTGGCCCAGCTCTGGCCATTGTGGGCCAGTGGATGGAAGCTTTCTGTCTCTTTCTGCCTCTGCCTCTCTGTAACTCTGCCTTTCAAATAAATAAATAAATAATTTTAAAAAACTGGTAACTAAAATGAAAGAATTAATAATTTATTCTGTCTTTTAAAAAACTGTTTTTTTTGGGGCTGGTGCTGTGGCGCAGTAGGTTAATCTTCCGCCTGTGGCACTGGCATCCCATATGGTTCTAGTCCCGGCTGCTCCTCTTCCAATCCAGCTCTCTGCTATGGCCTGGGAAAGCAGTAGAAGATGGCCCAAGTTCTTGGGCCCCTGTACCAGCATGAGAGACCCTGAAGAAGCTCCTGGCTTCTGGCTTCAGATAGTTGCAGCTACGGCCATTGTGGCCATTTGGGGAGTGAACCAGTGGACGGAAGACCTTTCTCTCTGTCTCTCTCACTGTCTGTAACTCTACCTCTCAAATAAATGCATCAAATAATCTTAAAAAAAGTTTTTAAAAGTATAATTGATATACAAAGAGAAGCGCATACTTAATGTATGCAATCTGATGTATTCGGACATATGCAAATATTTGTGACGGCGTCAACACAATCCAGGCAATAGACACATCCAATACCTCTCCAGGTTTCCTCATTTCCTTGCTTGATTGGAATAAGAACACTTAATATGATATTCACTCTGCAAACAAATTTTGAAATATATATACTATTCTGTTAACTATAGGAACTATGTTGCACGGCAGGTCTCTAGAACTTACTTATTTAGCATAACAGAAATTTTATACTCCCTGTTCCTCCACCCTCTGGCTTCTGGCAATCACTGTTGTATTCTCTGCTTTTCAGAGTTTGCCTATTATAGAAATTTCATATAAGTGGAATCATGCGGTATTTGTCCTTCTGTGATTGGATTATTTCACTTAGTATAATGTCCTTCAGGTTCATCCATCCTGTTGCAAGTGGCAGGATTTCCTTGTTCTGGAAATAAGACTGAACAATATTCCATTGTGTGCATCTGCATGTTTTCTTCATTCATCTGTCAGGAGATACCTGGATTGTTTCTGTGGCTTGGCTATTGTGAATGATGCTGCAAGGAACACGCGCATGCAGCTATCTCTGTGGGATCCCGATTCCCATTTTTTTGGATATATGCCCAGAAGTAGGATTCTTGAATCATGTAGTCTTATTTTTAATTTTTTGAGGGAATTCTGTGCTATTTTCCACAGCTGCTAAAACACTTGTATTCCCACCAATGGTGTGTAAGTTCCAATTTCTCAACAACCTCACCAATACTATTTTTTTATAGCTATCCCAACAGAAGTGCAATGATATCTCAATGATCTGCTTTTTTTGATAATTAATGGTGTTGAGCAAGCATCTTTTCTTTTTTTTCTTTTGACAGGCAGAGTGGACAGTGAGAGAGAGAGACAGAGAGAAAGGTCTTCCTTTGCCGTTGGTTCACCCTCCAATGGCCACCACGGCCGGCGTGCTGCGGCCGGTGCACCGCGCTGATCCAAAGCCAGGAGCCAGGTGCTTCTCCTGGTCTCCCATGTGGGTGCAGGGCCCAAGCACTTGGGCCATCCTCAACTGTACTCCCGGGCCATAGCTGAGAGCTGGCCTGGAAGAGGGGCAACTGGGACTAACCCCGACTGGGACTAGAACCTGGTGTGCCGGCGCCGCAAGGTGGAGGATTAGCCTATTGAGCCACAGTGCCGGCCCTGAGCAAGCATCTTTTCAATATACCTGTTGGTTATTCATGTGTCTTCTTTGGAGAAATGTCTGTTTAAGTCCTTTGCTCATTTTTAAATTGGGTTATTTGCTTTATACTATTAAGTTGCAGGAATTTCATTCATATCTGGTAGGTTAACTCCTTGTCAGATATATGATTTGCCAATACTTTATTCCATTCCATATGTTGCCTTTTCTTCTGTTGATTGCTGCCTTTGCTGTACTGCCTTTCTTGTGTTAAGTATGCCATAATTAATGATTGGATTATGACAGTTTGTCTTTACAGAAGTATCCTAACACATAAATAAAAACAAAATAGAAATAGAATTTCACCAGTTTGCAACCCAGAATGAATTAATGATCCAGGCTGAACTAAAATGACAGGCAGCAGTCCCTATGTACCTCCTGAAGAATAGAATACCAACTAGAAGGTACTTTTGCCAAAGAAATTCAAGCCTCAATTTGATTAAGCTCATAGATCCAAATAATTTATAGAAAACACAGAGACATATATTAAATAATGCAACATCAAAATCCAATCTGTGGAAAACTATAGAGGAAAAATAATCCAATATCAATTTTTTATGTCTTTATTTTATTTATTTGAAAGGTGGGGAGAGAGTGCTCTCTATCCACCATTTTATTCCCCAAATGTCTGCAACAGCTGCAGCTGGGCTAGGCCAAAGCAAGGAGCCTGGAACTCAACCCAGGCCTCCCATGTGGTTGACAGATGAGCCCTCCCCTGCTGCCTCCCAGGGTGAACATTAGCAGGAGTTTGGAATCAGGAGCAGATGTGGGACTCAAACTCAGGCACTCCAATATGGGATGCAGATGTCCCAAGCAGACTAAATAGCCAAGTGCAAGCCCCAATCCAATTTCTTTAAAAAAAAAACTGTGGAGAGCAAAAAAGGAGGGGGCATCTTTTAATTAAAAAGATAGAAAACATTAATAAACTGCAATATCTAGATTAATTTGGTTCCTGAGTTGATCAGAGGAACTGCACAACAAATTTATGATATTGTTCTAACAGGATATTTGCACATTGACTAAGTATTTAATGGTACTAAGGCATTAATTACTGCTTTTATATACTTTTAATGACATTCTGGTTAGTTTTAAAAAGAATCCTTGCGATGCATGCTGAAATACTAATGAAAACATAGAATGTCTGAGATTTGTTTCAAAATAATACGGAAGGAAAGATGGGCATAAAAAGGAAATGAGACTGGACCTCAGCTGATAATTACGGAGGCTGGGTAACAGGTCCACTTTAGTATGTATATGCAAATCTCCGTAACACTAGAACATTCCATAGCATTAGCAGATATCAAACACTGTGTTTGACTTCTCATGGCACTAAAATGTGAAGCCTTGCCAACACCTGTGTTGGTGAGGGTGTGAAACCTCTGGAAATCCAATACACTGCTGGTGGGCCTGTAAAAGCATATACCACCTTCGAAAACTAGCAGATCTGTATTGTTAGAAAGATGCCTATCCTGTGACTCAGCCATCCCACTTCTAGATACACATATGTCTGTAAATAGATTTTAACAAGAATGTTCATAGCAGCTTTACTCAGGATAGTCAGAAGTTAGAAATAATCTAAATAGCCATCTATAGGAGATTGAATAAGCAAATTGTGGTAGATTCATGCAAGAAATACTATTCAGTAATATGAAGAAAAACTACTAGCACAAGCAACATCGCAGGGCTGAATCTTTTTTTTTTAAGATGTTATTTATTTATTTGAAAGTCAGAGTTACACAGAGAGAGAAGGAGAGGCAGAGAGAGAGAGAGAGAGAGAGAGAGAGGTCTTTCATCCACTGGTTTACTCCCCAATTGGCCACAATGGCCGGAGCTGTGCTGATCTGAAGCCAGGAGCTTCATGGGTGCAGGGGTCCAAGGACTTGGGCCATCTGCTACTGCTTTCCCAGGCCATAGCAGGGAGCTGGAATGGAAGAGGAGCAGCTGGGACTAGAACCGGTGCTCATATGGGATGCTAGCACTGGAGGCGATGGCTTTACCTGCTATGCCACAGCCCCGTCACCATGGGCTGAATCTTATGACATGACACTGAGCAGACACAGAGGAATCTACTCTTTTGTTTTAATTTTCTTCTGTCAAAGAGACATCTTTCTTTTTATGATTTTTTAAAGATTTTTTTTTTATGGGTCCGGTGCATTGGCTTAGCAGGTAAAGCTGCCACCTGTGACACTGTCATCCCATATGGCCTCCGGTTCGAGTCCTGGCTGCTCCACTTCCAATACAGTTCCCTGCTGATGCACCTGGGAAAAGCAGCAGAGCATGGCCCAAGTGTTGGGGCCCCCACACCCATGTGGGAGATCCAGAAGAAGCTCCTGACTTCTGGCTTTGGCCTTGTCTAGCTCTGGCCATGAGCCATTTAGGGAATGAACCAGTGGATGGAGGATCTCTCTCTCTCTCTCTCTCTCTCTCTCTCTCTCTCTCTCTCTGCCTCTCCTCCATAATTTTGACTTTAAAATAAATAAATAAATAAACCTTAAAAAATAAAAAAATATATTTATTTGAAATGCAGACAGAGCTGGCTGGTGTTCCCAGCACAAGTATGAAGGCAGCCTCAGCCTGGTCAGCTCTCAGGGGAAGGAGGCATCCACGACTAGAACTTTCTATTTCTGGCAGGAGCAAAAGTTTTCTTTCTTGGGCTAATGGGCATTTAAAATGGGCAAAAACAGGATTTAACAGTTTAGTTTCTAGCTGAAGGTAAGAGTAAGTGATTTATAGCTATTCCCCAGAGACAGGAGGTATTAAACACTAATCAGAGCTAGTAGCTGCAGGGCTGGCTGATCAGCTTAGCTGTGTTAGCCACGGACAAGACACGTCACTTTTTTGGACTTCAGTTTCTTTATTCTCTGGATGAAGGAACTACACAGAACAGTCTCTGGGGCCTTTGTTAGATTTTTTTTTTTTTAGTATTATTTATTTATTTGAAGGCAGAGTTAGAGAGAGAGGAGACGGAGAGAGAGAGAGAGAAAGAGAGAGAGAGAGAGATATCTTCCATCTACTGGTTCACTCCCTATATGGCTTCAATGGCTGGGGCTGGTCTAGGCTGAAGCCAGGAGCCTATAATTCCATTCAGGTCTCCCATGGGGGTGGCAAGGGTCCAAACACTTGGATCATCTTCCACTGTTTTCCCAGGTGCATTAGCAGGGAGCTGGATTGGAAGCAGGCCAGCCGGGACTCTAACTGGCTCTCTTAGGAGATGCTGGCATCGCAGGCAGCGGCTTAACCCCCTGTGGCACAATGCCGCCCCCAGCTGTAACATTCTGAGACTATGCAAGCATCATTTTTCTCAGGAGTGCTCCGGACAGTCCCAGATGGAGCCGAGCATCTTCCTCTATGCCTGCTCCTTTCCCCATGCTCTTTTTCTCAGTTTCTCAGCACAACCATCATTCATTCATTCATTCATTCATTCAGCAGGTACTTGCTAAGCAGAGTGGGTGCCAGGCACTGCTACGGGTATAAGTGACTCAGCAGTAAACAAAAGACACCAAATCCCTGCCCGGCATAATGTCCTATCTTCTAATGGCAGGGGACAGGTGGGGTGACGTTATATAAGAAGTTCAGAAAAAGATGTAGCAGGGAAGGGAAAGGAGATAGTGGCAAGGCTGGTGTGTTGTTTTAGCCGGTGGTCCTGGAGGGCCTCCATGAGGAAGGGAGGTTGTTCGCACACGCATGGACATTGCCCCTTGTT
This sequence comes from Lepus europaeus, assembly GCF_033115175.1. NCBI lineage: Eukaryota > Metazoa > Chordata > Mammalia > Lagomorpha > Leporidae > Lepus > Lepus europaeus. The sequence goes on along the minus strand of NC_084827.1, from coordinate 118,861,995 downwards.
ACAGAATGAATATTTGCATGGGAGGTAATTAGGGTTAGTTAGTCCTCATGGTGGGATTAGTGCCCTGACAGAGAGGAGGAGACATGGGTGTTTGCTGTCTGCTCCGCGAGGCTGCAGCGGGAGCATGGTGGCAAACCAGTCTGTAAACCAGGAAGTAGGCTCTCCCAGGATGCCGGAGCTGCTGTGTCTTTATCTCAGACTCCCAGCCTCCAGAACTGTGAGACGTTTGCTGTTGAAACCGCCCCGTCTGTGGCAATGGGTTTGCAGCAGCCCCAGCTGACTTAAGACATGGCCAGTTCACCACTCTGACATTCACTACGCCCAACCATGGAGCCCTCCAATCCCACCCTATAGTGGTTCTCAATTCCATTTCCTGCCTAACTACTAATGCTCCCATTCAGGCCTTCGTCGTCTCCTGTCTGGACCACTACCACAGTCTTCTAACTCTCTCTCCGGTCTCCTGTTTTATCTCCCCAGATCAATTCCATGCAGGGCCACGTCAGAGAGAGCTGTCTGGAAGGCACATCTGACCAGGCCATTTTCCCATTTAGGGCCCGGCAATGGGTCCCTCCTGCCACCGAGGTCAAGGCCAGATGCCCCAGTGAGGTCCTTAAGCCTCTGTGGTTTGTGGTCCTTGCTCGCTTCTCCAGCCCCATCTCTCACTCACACTGGCCTTGATGTTTGTCCCAGAGTGGGATTTGCTGTCCAGCACACTGTGCAAAATGCTCACACCCTCTGTTCAGGCCAATGTAAGTCCCGTTTTTATCCCAAGAGCCATCTTAGTTATCTCTTCCTTGGAATAATTTTCAAATCATTTACTTTGCACCCTCCCAGACGGGAGGATGCCCCTCCCCTGTGGTCTAATGACACTCTGGACACTGTCTTCTGTCACTTTGCCACATTATTCTGAAATGCTGCAGAGTGGCCCCATTCCTTTGCTGGTCTATAAACTTTCAGAGCAGAAGATCACAACTTGTCCATTTCTGTATCTTGGATGAAACCCAACAACGACTTGTTTGCGTTCTGATCCTCCAATTTCCTGTTCTCCAGCCATCTCAGCGGCCAACCAGGATGATTTGTGACTAGTGATTGAAGGACAGAAATGGAAAATAGTCCCACCAGAAAGCTGATTTTTTTTATTTAGTAAATATAAATTTCCAAAGTACAGTTTATGGATTACATTGGCTTCCCCCCACCATAACTTCCCTCCCACTTGCACCCTTCCCATCTCCCACTCCCTCTCCCATTCCAATCACATCAAGATTCATTTTCAATTATCTTTATATACAGAAGATCGATTCAGTATATATTAAGTAAAGATCTCATCAGTTTGCACCCACACAGAAACACAAAGTGTAAAATACTGTTTCAGTACTAGTTATAGCATTACTTCACATTGGACAACACATTAAGGACAGATCCCACATGCGAAGTAAGTACACAGTGACTCCTGTTGTTGATTTAACAATTGACACTCTTGTTTATGGCATCAGTAATCTACCTAGGCTCTAGTCATGAGTTGCCAAGGCTATGGAAGCCTTTTGGGTTCGCCAACTTTGATCTTATTCCGACAGGGTCATAGTCAAAGTGGAAGTTCTCTCCTCCGTTCAGAGAAAGATACCTCCTTCTTTGATGGCCCCGTTCTTTCCACTGGGATCTCACTCGCAGAGATCTTTCATTTAGGTCTTCTTCTTCTTTTTTTTTTTTCCCAGAGTGTCTTGGCTTTCCATGCCTAAAATACTCTCATGGGCTCTTCAGCCAGATCCGAATGCCTTAAGGGCTGATTCTGAGGCCAGAGTGCTGTTTAAGACACCCACCATTCTATGAGTCTGCTGTGTATCCCACTTCCCATGTTGGATCATTCTCTCCCTTTTTGATTCTAGCAGACACTAGTCTTGTTTGTGTGATCCCTTTGACTCTTAGACCTATCAGTGTGATCAATTGTGAACTGCAGATGATCACTTGGACTAGTGAGATGGCATTGGTACATGCCGCCTTGATGGGTTTGTATTGGAATCCCCTGGCACGAAGAAAGCTGATTTTAATTCAAGTTAATTATCAGAGTCACAGATTGTTAGACTTGAGGAAACAGTTACAGGTAACCCAACTCAACCACCCACTTAGTTCCTGGCAGCACCCCTACATTTCTATAAATCCTGTGGATATGGAGTCTTTGCATATGGAGTAATGATGACAGCACAAAGAGAACTTCAGATCATTGGAGGCCTCCCCTTTCTTATACTCCTCCGGTTCAGGATGCTGTGTGTGAAAACAACGAGGTAGGAAGTTGTTTGTATTAGAACACATATGTGTTTACATATAAACGCACACACAAGCAGACAGTTCAAATCCAAGTTGCTTAAAATGGTGAGTGGCAGGCTACTGCCTAACATGGGGACAAAGATAGCACCCAGAGAGAAAATTTATTTGTAATTTGAAGTTGCGACCAACTGTTAAAGCAAAGTCTCAGAGTAAACATCAAATGGATTGGTAGACTCCCTGGATGGATGCCCAGGGACAGGAACCCACCCCGGGCAAGGGCTGCCAGCTGGAACATGTTCTATAGCCAGAAGAGGGGGCTCTAAACCTTGGGTGAGCCTCCCCCATGGAGAAGCTGCAAGGGCCACAGTGGCCTGAGCTTTGGGAGCAACACTTCACGGACTGACTGTGGGTACCCCGGCTGAACTCACTGCACTTGAGCTGCTCAAGCTCGCATCTCACTGGTGGGGACCCCTACTCTCTAGTCAAGAGCATCGCCCTCTTATTGTCTTTTTTGTTTGCTATTTCTGTAGGAAATAGAGGTGTGTCTGTGGGTGAGAATAACAACAAACTCTTATAGAATCAGATTCTTTACGTTCTGCCTTTGTTGATTATTCTTAGACTCTTAGTCTATTATAGGGATGGGTGTTTATCCCAGTGGCTATGATACCTGCATCCCATATTGGAGCGCCTGCACTACATACCCACCTCTGACTTCTGACTCCAGCTTCCTGCTAAAGCAGACCTTGGGAGGGAAGCAATGATGCTTAAGTAATTTGGTTCCTGCTTCCCAGGGGAAAGACCTGGATTGTGTTCCTAACTTCTAGCTTTGACTTTTTTTCAGTTCTGGCTGTTGCAGGCATGAAACAGAAGATGGAAGGTTTCTTTCCATCTCTCATTTTTTTTTCCATCTCTCTCTCTTCTCTCTCTCTCTCTTTCTCTCTCTCTGTCTCTGTGTGTGTGTGCCTCTCAAATAAGGTAGAGAGAGAGGGAGAGAGGGAGAGAGAGAGAGAGTGAATGAGAGAGAGAGAGAGAGAATCTTTCCCTCTCTATTCACTCCCCAAATGCCCACGTGAGCCGGGGCTGTGCCAGGCTGAAGCCAGGAGCCAGGAACTCCTGGTCTCCCATGTGAGTGGCAGGGATCCTAGTATGTGATCTGTCATCCACTGCCTCCCAGAATGCTCATCAACAGGAATTTGGATCTGAAGTGGAGGTAGGACTGGCTCCCAGGCCCTCTGACATGGGATGTGACAACTCAAGCAGCTGGGAAAGTTACTTTGTCCAGAGTCAATTCAATCCATTGTCTACAACCACTGTGGTAGTTATTCCTTTAGTTGAGCCAACATCTGTCTTTCCACATCTCACTGATTCTAGTTCTAATCCAGGAACATGTAGAACAAGTCCAGATTATTTGCCACAAAATGGTCTTGACTTTCCAACGCAGCTTGCTTTTGTAATCATGAACCACTAAATTCAAGAATATCATGTAGGGGCCAGTGCTGTGGTATAGCAGGTAAAGCAGCCACCTAGGTGCTGGCATCCCAAATGCGCACCTGTTTGAGTCCCAGCTGCTCCACTTCCAATCCAGCTCCCTGCTGATGGCCTGGGAAAGCAGTGGAAGTTGGCTCAAGTGCTTGGGCCTCTGCAACCACCTGGAAAAACTGGAAGACGCTCCTGGCTCCCGGCTTCAGAGAGCCTGGAACACTGCATGTAATCAGTATTTACTGGAGAAGTGTAACTTCTTGAAGCATTAGGCTATATGATCTTTAGAGCTGGATAGGAACTTTGGAGGTTTTTTTTCCCACATTCCATTCATTTTTGACTTTGTATTGGAAAATTTAGGGAGTTAAAAAAAAAAATCTTGGCAGGCGCTGCGGCTCACTAGGCTAATCCTCTGCCTGCGGCGCTGGCACCCTGGGTTCTAGTCCCGGTTGGAGCACCGGATTCTGTCCCTGTTGCTCTTCTTCCAGTCCAGCTCTCTGCTGTGGCCCAGGAGGGCATTGGAGGATGGCCCAAGTGCTTGGGCCCTGCACTCTCATGGGTGACCAGGAGGAAGCACCTGGCTCCTGGCTTTGGATCGGCGCAGCGCGCCGGCTGTAACAACCATTTGGGAGGTGAACCAACGGAAGGAAGACCTTTCTCTTTGTCTCTCTTCTCTCTAACTCTGCCTGTCCAAAAAAAAAAAAAAAAAAAAAAAAAAATCTTGACACTTATGTCCAACCCATGCTTTCTTTCTTTAGATTTATTTATTTATTTGAAAGGCAGAGTTACAGAGAGAGCGAGAGAGGGTTTACTCTGCAAATGGCTGAAATGGCTAGGGCTGAGCCAGGCTGAAGTTAGGAGTCTGGAACTCCATCCAGATCTCCCACATGGGTGGCAGGGACCCAAGCAGTTGGGCCATCTTCTGCTGTCTTCCCAGATGAATTAGCAGGGGACTAGGTTGGAAGCAGAGAAGCAGGGACTCGAACCAGAGCTTATATGAGATGCAGGAATTGCAGGCAATGGCTCAACCCGCTGTGCCATCATGCCGGCCCCAGGTTTTTTTTTTTTTTTTTTTTTTAATTTTTAAAATTTATTTGAAAGGCAGAGTGACAGAAAGAGAGAGACACAGAGAGAGATCTTTCACCTACTGGTTCACTCCTCAAATGGCCAAAATAGCCAGGTCTGGACACGGCTGAAGCCAGGAACCAGGGACTCCATCCTGGTTTCCCACGTGGGTTCAGGGGCGCAAGCATTTGGGCCGCATTCTACTGCCTTCCCAGGCATATCCATTGGAGCTGGATGAGAAGTGAAGCAGCGGCTGAACCTGTTGCACCACAATGCTGGTTCTCCCACAAAGATTCTGATGTATTTGGTCTGGGGTGCCATTTCCTCGGCAAGATTTTAAGTTTCATCCCCTGGTTTGCTGATTCCAATGTGTACGCAAAGTAGAGAAACTTCTGTATTCCCTTTTTGAATATGAGAAAGTTGACTTCCAGAGAGCTCCTGTGTCTTGCCCATGTTACTAGATGGGTGGAGATGAACGCAGGACTCAGGTCTCCTGACACCTGCTCTAATGCACTTACCGTGGTGCCTTCCCTCTGTTTCAGTGACACCCAGCTGTGCAGGGCACTGAGGCGCAGTCCTTGGATCACGGGCACCTTGGATCCTGCTCATGATAGAAAGTAACTCTCACAACTCTGCTTCTAAAATCGCACTAAACTGTGTTTTGTTACTGTTGTTATTGTTTCATGGGAAAATAGTATCACTTTCCCTCTATTATTTTAGTAAAAGGAATAATCTTACTTTTTATTTTATTTATTTATTTATTTATTTTTATTTTTTGGACAGGCAGAGTGGACAGTGAGAGAGAGACAGAGAGAAAGGTCTTCCTTTTGCCGTTGGTTCACCCTCCAATGGCCGCCGCGGTAGGCGCGCTGCGGCTGGTGCACCTCGCTGATCCAATGGCAGGAGCCAGGTGCTTCTCCTGGTCTCCCATGGGGTGCAGGGCCCAAGGACTTGGGCCATCCTCCACTGCACTCCCTGGCCACAGCAGAGAGCTGGCCTGGAAGAGGGGCAACCGGGACAGGATTGGTGCCCCGACCGGGACTAGAACCCGGTGTGCCGGCGCCGGCGCCGGCTAATCTTACTTTTTAAAGACACTCCATTCCTCCCCCTCCCATGGGATTTAATACAAGTAGTTTCACTTTGAATGAGAACAAAATGAAATCTGTAAATATTTTCAGTTGTGGCTGAGTTGACTCTGGTCTGTCCAGGGTGTTTACCACCAACCTAGGATATGATGCTTAAAGCAGCTTGTCATTGTCTCTGTTCTAAGGGGAGGAGCCCAGTGTGTAAAGCATCCAGGTTGGCTGGTGCCGCAGCTCACTAGGCTAATCCTCTACCTGCGGCACCGGTACCCCAGGTTCTAGTCCCGGTTGAGGCGCCAGTTCTGTCCCGGTTGCCCCTCTTCCAGTCCAGCTCTCTGCTGTGGCCCAGGAAGGCAGTGGAGGATGGCCCAAGTGCTTGGGCCCTGCACCCACATGGGAGACCAGGAGGAAGCTCCTGGCTTCTGGCTTCGGATGGGCACAGTGCACCAGCCATAGCGGCCATTTGCGGGGTGAACCAATGGAAAAGGAAAACCTTTCTCTCTGTCTCTCTCTCTCTCACTGTCTAACTCTGCCTGTCAAAAAAAAAAAAAAAAAAAAAGCATCCAGGTATTTCTCTAGATCCCCAAGGCTGGCCTGAGTCCCCTCCTTCCCCTCCCAACTCTTCTGGATATTTAGGAAACCCTGGGTCAACCCACGTAAGGATATAGAGGGGCACGCTCTGGCTCTCTCTTCCTGTATGGCAGATTACCTTGAACCTTGGCGACTATAAGCAGCAGCTCTTTATTGTGTCTCGGGATTTTGAGAGACAGGGCAGGGCACAGAGGGGTGATTCCTCATTCCCAAGTGACACCGCTTGAGGTCCTGCCGGGGGAGTAGCTGGGGGTCAGCTTCACTCCCACCAGACACGGGACATGCATGCTGCGATGGCTGCCAGGCCAGGCCCAGCCGGGAGTGTCAACCAGAGCACCGACATGCGACCTTCCAGCGCGCTCTTCTCAGGGTGTTGGACTTCTTTTTCTTAAATACATGATACAGCTTCCCAATTTTGTTTTCATATATTCTATTGTGTGGTAAAATATATATTACGTAAAGTTTACCATTTTAGGCACTGTTAAGTTTCAGTTCAGTGACAATGAATTACATTTGCAATGTTATGCAACCATTTATCTGTTTCCAAATATTTTCATTCCCCAGTCAAAGCCCTGTGACCACCAATCAGTCAACCCTCATTTCCCCTTCTCAAGCCTCTGGTGGCCTCTTACCTATTTTCAACCTCATATTTGTCTACTTTAGGTGGGTTCATTAAATAGTCATCCTTTTGTATTTGGTCTATAACACTTAACATAATGTTTTCAAGGTTCATCATGTGGCATGGATCAGAATTTCATTTATTTTTATGGCTGAATAGTATTCCATTATATTTATATAGCGTATTTTGTTTTATCCATCCATCTGTTGATGAACACTTGAGTGTTTTCACCTTTTATCTATTGTGACTAAATCTGCCAAGAACATAGATGTACAAACACCCATTTGTGTACAAACATGACATCCTTTAATTTTTTTCCTAAAGATTTATTTGAAAGACAGAGTGGCAGAGTGAGGGGTAGATGGAGGGAGGGAGGAAAGCAGGGAGAAAGGGAGAGAGAGAGAGAGAGAGAGAGAGAGAGACCTACCATTTGCTGATTCACTTTCCAAATACCCACAACAGCCAGGAGCCAGGAAGTCCAGCTGGGTCTCCCACATGGGTGGCAGGTGGGCCACTATCCATTGCCTTCCCAGGCACATCTGCAAGCAGCTGGATCTGGAAGTGGAGGTGCTGATAGGGGATGCAAGCATCCCAAGTGATGACTTAACCTGCTGCGCTGCACCATCAGCCCCAAGGCACAGTGTTAACATGAACTAAAGCAATTCAGTTGTTTGAATAACAGTGCTAATAGTAACCACTGCTGTTACAATTCTGGAGTAATATAGTTTACTTTTCTCCTGTGATCTTGACATGTTTTGCCCCACAAATGTCCTCACTATGGGATTTCTGAACATTTTAGAGATCTTTGATTATGATTTAGAGAGATGAGCAGTTATTCACTTAAAAAAAAAAAAAAACAAACTCACTTAGCTGATCCACTGTGTAATGACAGGGTGAGGCAGGAAGCCTGGGCTTCACTCTTGGCTCTGTCAACAACGTTCCGAGTGGCCTCTCTTGGGAGATGGCCTGGATGTCCTCTGACTTCTGCTGCCTTATTCTGATGCTGCATTATTTTCAGAAGATGATGAATTTATTAAGAACTAGGATGTAGAAGAATGTCAGTGCTGAACTATTTGTTCCTGAAATATTCCTATATTTAGTCACTATTTAGAGACATAGCTTAGCTACTTAGAGACATAGCTTCAGTTCAATGGCAATTATTATAATGATACTAAACAAATAGCATCTGTGAACACATACTCCATTATGATGGGAACTGAAAGAGGGCTGAAGGCATAGTGAGGCAGAAGGGCAAGAAGACAAGAAACAGAGTTCACAAGTTACCTAGGGGAAAGAGAGCAAGGGATGTGGTCTTCCAGCAGAATCAAAACCTTAGCCTAAGAGTGGCATGTGTCAACGAGATCTGCAAACAGCGGGTAAGGCCATAAAGCAGAATACGCAGCAATGGAAGTAGCAGTGGGTGAGAATGAGGACTCCCCGCATTCGCATTGTGTGGCTTTCGTGTGGCACACACAGGGATGGTGGCTTTTCATACTGAGCCCATATGATTCCCACAGACATCCACAGCACTGGCATTTCCCCTTCCCTCATGTTTTACAAACAAGGAAACTGATGTTTGATATTCTGATGATGGTCCCACAGCTAAAGGCCTGGAGACACCCAAGCTCATGCTCTTCCCACACAAGAACTTCATTTCTTTAAAAAATATACAACTTATGGGCCGGCACCGTGGCTCAACAGGCTAATCCTCCGCCTGCGGCGCCGGCACACCGGGTTCTAGTCCCGGTCGGGGTGCTGGATTCTGTCCCGGCTGCCCCTCTTCCAGTCCAGCTCTCTGCTGTGGCCCGGGAGTGCAGTGGAGGATGGCCCAAGTGCTTGGGCCCTGCACCCCATGGGAGACCGACCAGGAGAAGCACCTGGCTCCTGCCTTCGGATCAGCGCGGTGCGCCGGCCGCGGTGGCCATTGGAGGGTGAACCAATGGCAAAGGAAGACCTTTCTCTCTGTCTCTCTCTCTCACTGTCCACTCTGCCTGTCAAAAAAAAAAATCAATAAAAAATAAAATTAAAAAAAAAATACAACTTATGGATGAATAGCAAGAGTGTTTTACTGAGTGAACAGCAGGCTAAGCCATCGCTTGTGATGCCGACATCCCATATTGATCTGAGTGCTGGTTCAAGTCTTGGATGCTGTGCTTCTGATCCAGCTCCCTGGTAATGTGCCTAGGAGGGAGCAGAAGATGGCCCAAGTGCTCAGGGCCTTGCCATGTGGGAGATCTGGGTGGAGTTCCTGGCTCCCAGCTTCAGTCTGGCCCAGACATGGCTGCTGCTACCATTTGGAGAGTGAACTAGCAGATGTAAAATCTCTCTCTGTCTCTCTCTCACTCTCTCTCTTTGTTGCTCTGCCTTTCAAGTAAATACATTTTTTTTTTAAAAGGCGATGCTGTATGATTTCATATAAAGCAGTCTCTGAATGTGATAGTTATAAAGATGAGAACAAATTTGTACTTCCCAGGAATTAGGAATGGTGGGTGTATGGAGGTAGGTGTGGGTGTGACTCCAACAGGATCGTATGGGGACGATCTAACAGTAATGGGACAGTTCTCTATTCTTTATACCGTTTCTGCAGATATGACAAATTGACACATAAATACATACGCAATTCCACTTTCCGGTTTTGTTCTCCAGTTTGAGAGGCAGAGAGAAAAGAGAAGAGAGAGACAGAGAGAGTCCCATCTGCTGGGTCACTCCCCAAATGCCCACAACATCCAGGGGTGGGTCTAGGTTGAAGCTGGGAGTTGGGAATGCAATTCAAGTATACTACATGGGTAGCAGGAATCCAATTGCTTGAACCCTCACTGCTGCTTCCCAGGATATGCATTGGCAAGAAGCTGAAGTCAGGGGCCAGAGCCAGAAATTGAACCCAGGCACTCCCATGTGGGACACAGACATCTTATCTCATAGATCAAATGCCTGCTACCAGTGCCCTGGTTTTGGTATTATACTATAGTTTTGTTAAGAGGTAACCAGTGGGGGAAACTTGATAGGATACATCTTTGCAGTTTCCTGTGACTCTATAATTATTTTAAAGTAAAAGATTTTTGAAAGTACATAAGGCATACATGATTGTTGAAAGAATTAAGACAACACAAAAGTATATCAAGTAACAGATGAAATCCTACCTGCCCCCACCTGCCCCACCTCCCCCCGGCACATGTATTCTGTCTTCCTGTATCTGAATCATTTCGCTGGAGGTAAACACTGTTGTTAGTTTGGTGACTCTATCCTTCTAGGCCTTTGTCTAGGACCACACTTACATATACATGTGCATACACAATTTAACCTCTAAAAAAACACCCAGTATAGAATCATGTTAGGCAATTATGCAATTTGCTTTTTCTTTCCTTTCAATTTTTGCTTTTATTCTTGAAAGACTTCTACCTGAAACATATGATTCTATTTCATTAGTATGGTTGGCATTAAAAAAGGAAAAATGGCTAAGTGACATATTATAGCTTTAATTCAAAAGAAACAAAATGCAATAAATACAGATATGCTTACATCTTCATTCTTCTGATTTTTTTTTGATATGTAAGTTTTTCAATTGAACAGATATTTATGTTTAGTTCCTACAACATACTTATGTATTCTGGTAGACACTGCGGATTAAAAAAAATCAGGCTGGAGGCCTCTTTTTCTTTTCTTTTCTTTTTTTTCTTTTGTTTTCCTTTCCCTTCCTTCCTTCCTTCCTTCCTTCCTTCCTTCCTTCCTTCCTTCCTTCTTTCTTCTTTTTTTAGAAGATTTATTTACTTATTTGAAAGGCAGAGTTACAGAGAGAACGAGGGAGAAACAGAGGTCTTCCATCTGCTGCTTCACTCCCCAGATGGATGCAATAGCTGGGACTGGGCCAGGAGCCAGGAGCCAGGAGCCAGGAAATTGGAGCTCCATCCAGGTCTTTCGTGAGGGTGCAGGGACCAAGGACTTCACTATGTTCTGCTGCTTTCCCAGGAACAGATGCAGCGAGCTGGATTAGAAGTGGAGCAGCCAGGACTTGAGCTGGCTCTCATATATGATGCCAGTATTGCATCTTAACTTGCTGCACCACAACACTGGCCCCCTGAGTGCTTTTCCCCAGAATGTAATGGTACTCGTGTATATAGATATCTCTACATCTACCTAATGAATCTCTTCTTTTAGTCATCGCCCATCTCTTCATCTACCCATTCTTCAACCACCATTCATTCAATAAACATTCGTCCCTACCCTCTGCTGCAGCAATGCTGTGGAAACTCCACTTGGATTAAGCATGGGCTCTGTCCTCAGTAACGAGCAACACAGTGGGGGAGAATCTGCTCACGTCCCACTGTGGGGTCAGAAGGAATTTTCTAGAAGAGGTGGCATAGATGTTGGAAGGGTGTGCAGGATGTTCACAAAGGTTCTTGCTTGGCCAAACTCTTGTCAGCCTTTGGAAGCTTCTCCAAGTCCCTCTGTGCATTCCTCATGAACTACACTTTGAGCAGAACACTGCCAAGTCAGTTTAGCTAGACCCCTCCATGCTTGGAACTTGATCATCCTTGACTGATGGCTGACCAGGTTTTCCATCTTCCACCAAGGGATGGCTGATCATCCTGGGCTGTCATCAAGATTCCTGCTGGTTTGTTTAGCAAGAATCTCCCTTACTGCTGATGTTCCCTTTTAGTAGGTTTCCAACCACTGACCCCCACCTTGCTCCTTGGCTACAACTTTCTACTTGCTAGTGCTGTGCGTGTAGTTGAGCCCAATCTCTCTGTCCACCACTGCAAGACCCTGTTGCAACTGCAATGGTCCTGAATAAAGTTTTCCTTATTGTGCTTTTCCTAAGTACGATTCAATACTTTTTTCTTTACCAATGCCAGTAGATGGCCTAGAAAGTTCATTCCAGACTGAAAAATATGCTAGAAAAAGGTATGGGGTGTAAAAGTGCATTAAAGAATGGGTTAGGTGGGTATTGAGTGATAGCACAGATGCTGAAGTTATTAAAAATTGGATAGGGTTGGTAAGGAGAAGGGAGCATCACTATGGTTAAGAGCGGTTAAAGTAGGCTTTGTGGAGAAAGAGGAAGAGCTTAAACAGGATGCTGAAGGATGGGAAGGACTCACTGGGCAGAGTGCAGGTAGCAAAACACCAGAGGCAGAAAGAGGCTTTCAAATAAATAAATAAAATCTTAAAAAGAAAAGAAAAGAAAAGAAAAAGAAAGGCAGAGTAATAGAGAGGGTGGGAAAGAAAGGGAGGAAGGTCTTCCACCTGCTGGTTTACTCCTCATATGACAGCAACAGCCAGGGCTGGGCAAGGTTGAAGCCAGGAGTCAGGAGCTTCCTCTGGGTCTCCCACATGGGTGCAGGGGTCCAGTCACTTGGGCCATCTTCTGTTGCTTTTCCAGGAGCGTTAGTTGGGAGTTGGATTGGAAGTGGAGCAGCTGGGACTTGAACCAGCGCCCATATGGATGCCAACATTGCTGGCGGCAACTTAACCCACTATGCCACAGTGTTGGCCCCTAAATTTTACTTCTCTCGGCTTCAGAATTGGCATGGTACTAGAGGAGGCAGGATACAAAAGTGAAAACTCAGCTCAGGGCCATGTTACAATGTGACTGCAAGTGACAGGTACTATGTACAACAGAAAGATACTCCAGGAATTACATGGATTAAAAGAGCTAATATTCTTGCAAATGACACTGTCAAATGCCAATTCTGAGTAAAAAAAATCTTGTCATTCGTAATAATATTCATTCCCACTCTCTTTCACGATCAAGGTTATATCTCATAGTAGAGCAAATTTTAAACACATGTGCCCAAACAAGGACTATCTTGCTTTTCCTATAATAAATTGTCTGCATCAGAAATGCACAGTTGTGGAACTGAGGCTATGAAGAGGTTTTTATCTGGGCTAACAAAATGATTACAAGCCAGCGGAACTGTTATCACTCAAAGTATGCATTTTGACTCTTAGCTGTTTTAAATTTTATATCCAAATAGTGACATTTAGGAAAAATCAAGTTTCATCATTTGAAAGTATGAGTACTAGAATCATCAAATGTAAACCCATTCCATCAAACCTTGGCATTCTAGTCAAAGATGTTTGGAAAATGCACTTATAGACAATTAAATTTAATCAAATTTTTTTAACACAGCCTTAATGTTATTACCTGCTATTTTTTTCAGTGGGAAAACCTCTTGTTGTATTGGCTCAATAAATACGGATACATTTTATCTACCACTAGCTATTTATTGATTTTGTCACTTTTTAATACATTTATTTTGTGTTGTGTAGAAGCAACCAAAGTATTATATGTTTAGATTTCTATTGAACAGATGAAGAGATTTATATTTACTCTGATTTAATTTATAGTCTTTCATTCTTATAATATTTTGTGTTTACAGAGACTAAAAATTTCAGTTGAACAGCAATGATACGGAATTAAAGATCTGAGTGATCTTTGCTTTCCAGGGAATATGTTGCCAGCAGTTGGGTGTAGTGGATGGGGGTTAATTAACTTAATATAATAATTTTACTACATTAGGCCATCCTTGGGCACTACTGCTCATTCAAGAAAACAAAGAATCCATCCAAAGGAACCCATCTTCTTCCTTCCCTCACCCATTGTTTGTCCTTAGCAGTGATTAAAATTTTAAGAATCCCTTTACAAGAAGAGATAAAAATAATGCATACAATTATACAAATAAAGATCCCAGATCCTTACTTACAATAGGCTTTTTTTTTTTTTAAAAAAAAGAATTTATTTATTTATTTGAATGTCAGAGATACAGAGAGAGAAGGAGAGGGAGAGACAGAGAGATCTTCCATCCTCTGGTTCACTCCCCAGACAGCAGCACTGGCCAGCGCTGGGCCAGGCTGAAGCCAGGAGCCTGGAGCTTCTTCTGGGCCTCCCACATGGGTGGCAGGGACCCATCTTCTGCTGTTTTTCCCAGGCCACTGGCAGGGAGCTGTATGTAAAGTGGAGCAGCTGTGGCAAGAACTGGCCGCCCTGGATGGGATGCTGGCACTGTTGGCCACAGCTTTACCTGCTACACCACAGCGCCAGCGCTGGCTTTTTGTTGTTGTTTTTTAGGTTGTGCAAGACACAGTTAAGTAGTGAGGTGGATTTTTGTATGATTTAAGGATTTATTGGCATTTTGAGGGTGAGAGTCTCAAGTCCTATTTTCCTCATGAAAACATTGAAGATTTGTTTGAAATCATTACACCCCTTACAAAATCAAAGCAAGAAATCAGCTTTTCTTTAAAATGTTTCATTTTTAGAAACGATTTATTTTATGTATTTGAAAGACAGAGTGACAAGGAGAAAGGGGTGCGGGGGGTGGTGTTGAGAGTTCTTCCATCTGCTGGTCCATGCCCCAAACGGCCACAATGGTCTGATCTGGGCCAGGTGAAAGCCTGGAACTCAGAACTCCATCTGGGTGACAAGGGCCCAGCGTTTGGGCGGTCTTCCCCTGCTTTCCCAGGTGCATTGGCAGGGGTCTGGATCAGAAGTCAGCAGCTGGGACTGGAACTGGGCCCAATACAGGTTGCCAGCATCGCATTCATGGGATCACAATGCTGGCCCCAAAATGTTTCCATTTTTGAGATGCCCCTAGCAATTTCCAAAGTCTGTGTTGGGTTTTTAATAGCCCAGTAAGAGAATCAGCTTAGCCTGGGGAGATAAGAATTGACATGAGGACATTTGCATCCTAGTCATATTTCTGCTGGAACTTTGTGCGGATATAGGAATAACACATCCGGTCCTCTTCTCTGCTCACCACGCCAAACACCTCTGTGACCTCAGATGTGTGGGGGATTCCTCCACACACCAAGCAAGAAGTCCTGCAGCGGCAGGCCCCAGCGGGGGTGTCCACTAATTCAGCTCACTTCTCACAGTGTCCACCTGCGGGTAGCATCAGATCTCCCCGGGCTGAGGGTCCAGACCTGCAGAACTGTCCCCTGCTTCAGATGCCAGCAGCAAGCGCCAGGTGGTTTCCCCTGATTCTGACCTACACCACAACAGGCACTACAAACAGGGGTGTCCACGACCCGCTACGTGAGTTCTGGTGATATCCCGGAACGGCTGGCTGAACTCAGGGGAACACTTGGCTTTACCTATGCAGTGGGCACAGATGAAGAGATGCAGTGAAAGGAGGGGGTGGGGCTTCCACGCCCCCTCCAGGGACCGCCTGGAGCTTCCCTCTATCTGCAGCCATTCCCTACCCTGTCCTTTTGGGGTTTTAGACGAGCTTGGCTACGTAGATATGAACAATGAAATCACTGACCCTTGGTGATCAACTCACCTTCAGCCTCTCTCTTTCCTGGAGGTTGGGGGGTAGCTTTGCAAGCCCCAGCTCTCTAATCCCGTCTGGGTCTTTCCAGTGTTCAGCTCCCATCCTGAAGCTACCAGGGGCTGCCAGCCATCAGTCAGCTTGTTAGCATACAGAAAGACATGGATCACCTTGAAGACGTCAAGGGTTTTAGGAGTTGTATGCCAGGAAATGGGCACGAAGAACAAACACATTTTTCATAGTGTTACACTTCGGATAACTGCCCAACATTTCTGAGCCTCGGTTTCTTCATCCATACAATGATTTGGTGTAGCTGCTCAATATTTGTTGAGTGAACGAATAAATGAAATAGTAATCACCAACCCTTCCTGAGGGCTAAGCTCATGCTAGGCACCTTATGTGTATTATCTCATTGAAGCCCTGAGAAGCAGAGGAGAAAGTTGCACTTACTTGATCAAAGTCACCACTAGCCACGTGTGAGACTCGAACTCAGGCTGTCCAAACCTAGTGCCAGTGTTCTTAAACAGGCCCTGGCCCCATCCACCCTGTGCCTGGAGACCTTGTGTCTGTGCTTTGTGGCATCACACCATGTGGAAACAGGAAGGAAACAGGCCTGGAATATCTTACTGGGAGGTGTCCAGATTTGGGATACAGGAAAATTTCTTTTTTTTTTTTTCTTTATGTCTCCAGGAGTGCATCATTAAGGTCCTTCTGAACCCAAGAGACAGAGCAGACTACACGCTGCCCCTCGATCCCTGTGGGGGTGTAAAGCTATCCAGAACTGGGCATTATGACCTCTCCTGCAAAAATCTTTCTGCGACATCAAAGGGAAATTAGACGCCTGAGGAAACAAATGGCCAGTGGATGTGCTGGCCTTGGATGGCTGTAGCTGGAGCTTTGGAGGGAGAGGAGGCCCCACTGGTTGATTGAAACCACAGATACTAGCCAAATACTGTTTAGAAAGTCTTTGCATGGACAATGAGGTTGAGTTTACGTAACTTTGAGAAGCTTCACTTCATTGTGAAAACAGTGCCACAGAGCAACGTGGCTATGTGGAGTTCGAAATGAGAGTCGTATGTTCTTCCTTATGGTTAGAAACACAAATTGTACTGAAATTTGATTTAGATAATGAACATATTCTAAACTGAATATTGTACAAAGCTGAAGTTAAGTGAGAACGTCTCCAGCTACAAGGTGGCTTCAAGGACCTGCTGAGGCACTGCTAACCCCGTGTGTGTCAAACCACCTTGGAGGTATTCCAGTCCAGGCGAGATGCCAAGGCTAACGCCTGCCTGCTGAGGAATGGGCAGCACAAGTGGGCAACTCCGTGTCTTTCGCAGTCTCCTTTTGAAGTCTCCTTTTGAAAACGCAGGTTTGGCTGAGAGGGAGAGAACAGAGCCTATGACTGAGGAGGGTGAGATGGATATGGAGAGAGCTAGAAAGAAAGCAAAGGAAATATGATTTCTGAATGCTTCCTTACCCCAAGCCACATCTCTAAAAGTGATGCTTTGTAAATTCTTCAAAGTACTTATCAAAACACACATAAGGCACTTTAATCTCCCCCCACTTCCTGTCTCCCTTCAAAAAACAAAAACAAAACAAGACAAAAAACCCAGTAATACAACATTGAGATGATGATACAAGCCAGTAAGCAGCAAAATAGTTTGTTAATTTTGGAAGCTACCAGATGTCATCCTAACACAACAGCAAGCTGTTTCAGTGGCTGCCTTAACCATACTCCATGGTGTTTGAGCACTGAACAGCCCAGGATCTTTCTGGTTTAATTGTACATTTCCTTGCTTCCTTTGGTGTCTGTCAGACAGAAATACTCGAATGTGGATACATATAATTATAAAAAAAACTTAACAGTTATTAAAGGAGCAATTCAACATGCTTGAAATATTTTTAAAATTCAAAGCAAAGCATACACAAATATTTTTTAAAAAGTATTACTAGGAAACACTAAAAATAGTTTTTTATTTAAAAATTTATCTTCCAAATTAGATTCAAGGAGAGAGGTTTTGAGGGAGTTACTCAAACTGTGCACAATACATCATTTATTAATATAGAGGTAAAAATAGAAGAAACTAGGTAAATTATATAAAAAATGAAATGTTATTCAGTTGTTAACTGGTAAAACTGAGTATCATAAATATTCAATGGCTATGTATGATATTGCAGCAGTTATTTGTGTTTACTGAAAAAGTGCTTTACCGTGTACAGAATATCTAAATGCTGCATTTTCATTATTTTATATACCTTAATATGCATTTAAGATACAATGTTTATGGGATCAGAATCTATTAGGAAAATGTCTGAATGTTTAACTGTATGTAATTTTTTTTACTAGGAAAGACTGAAAGAAGGGATAAAATGGTTTAGTATACTTTAAGGTAATACTAACACTAATGCACTCAGAAGCATGGACAAGCAGAGGTCTCCCTTTTACAGCCACGTGGGCACAGATCGTCTTTCCTCCTCTGCATGGGTGTTCTCACTTCCATGTTAAACTTTAAAAAAAAAAAACACTATCTTTTTAAGGAACTTAAGGATAATGAAACATGAATTTAAGGATAATGAAACATTATGAATTTGATTAGTTTAACATTCTGGGTAACCAAGATTGCCACCTATTTGAAACGTGTAGTTCTAGATCATATATTTCAAGCAATATAACAAGATGCCTTTAATATTAAAACGAAAGCAAGCATCCTGATACTGCTTGGTGGTTCAGAGGCCACTTTGACCTTGTAGAGTCCTAGAGTCACGCACAACAACGTGAATTATCATTGCCTGTGACTACAAAGAACTTTGGATTCTGAGAAAGGGACTGTGGTGCAGCAGGTTAAGCTGCCCCTCCTGGGACGCTGGCATCCCATATGAGTGCTGGTTCAAGTCTTGGCTGATCCACTGTTTTGTTTTTTGTTTTTGTTTTTTGACAGGCAGAGTTAGAGAGACAAAGGTCTTCCTTTTCCGTTGGTTCACCCCCCCCCAAATGGCTGCCATGGCTGTTCTCCCATGCGGGTGCAGGGCCCAAGGACCTGGGCCATCCTCCACTGCCTTCCCGGGCCACAGCAGAGAGCTGGACTGGAAGAGGAGCAACCGGAACAGAACTGGTGCCCCAACCGGCACTAGAACCCCGGGTGCTGGCGCCGCAGGCAGAGGATTAGCCAAATGAGCTATAGCACCGGCCTGATCCACTGTTGATCCAGCTCCCTGCCAATGCTCCTGGGAAAGCAGGAAACCTACATAGCAGTTCCAGGCTCCTGGCTTGTAGTCATTTTGGGGAGTGAACCAGCAGGTGGAAGCTTGCTCAATCGCTAGCTTGCTCGCTCGCTCTCTGTCTCCACTTCTCTGTAACTCTACCTTTCAAATAAATAAAATGTCTTTTTTTTTTTTTTTAAAAAAAAGAATTCTGGTTTCTTGGGCCTCTTTAGATGGGACTATAGTGTATGTGTCAATCCCCCCCCCCACCTTTTAAAAAGATTTATTTATTTATTTGAAAGGCAGATTTACAGAGAGGCACAGGCAGATGGAGAGAGAGAGAGAGAGAGAGAGAGAGAGAGAGAGAGAGAGAGAGAGAGAGAGATAGGTCTTGCATCCGCTAGTTCACTCCCTAAATGGCCATAATGGCTGGAGCTGTGTGGATCCAAAGCCAGGAGCCAGGAGTTTCTTCTGGGTCTGCCACATAGGTGCAGGGGACCAAGGACTTGGGCCATCTTTCACTGCTTTCCTAGGCCACAGTGGAGAGCTGGATCAGAAGTAGAGCAGCCAGGACTTGAACCGGCGCCCATATTGGATGCTGGCACTGCAGGCGGCGGCTTTACTCGCTATGCCACAGCACCGGCCCCATGTATTGCTGTTTTATAAATGAAAACAAAGTAATTGATATCTTATTAGGCTAGAATTGAGGCAATAAAATTACACTAGTTTTAACTCAGTAAAATGGCTTATTTTAAAAAGTATCTAGCAGAGTCAGAATTATGTTTTTTAAAAGATTTATTTATTTATTTAAAAGACACAGCTAAACAAAGAGAGAAGCAGAGAGAGAGAGAGAGAGAGAGAGAGAGAGAGAGATCCTCCACCTTCAGGTTCACTTCCCAAATGGCCACAACAGCCAGTGCTGGGCCAAGATAAGGGCAGGAGCTCAGAACTCCATCTGAGTCTCCCACTTGGGTGGCAGGGACCCAAGTACATGGACCATGCTCTGCTGCTTTCCCATGCACATTAGCAAGGAGTTGGATCAGGAGTGGAGCAACTGAGACTCAAACAAGCTCTCATATGGGATGCCAGCATGGCAGGAGGCAGCTTAACCTGCTTTGCCCCAGTACTGGCCCAGAACCATAATGTTACTCAATCCTCTCATTGCCTTTTTCTGATAACAATATTTCATTTTCGGCTGTGATAGTTTGGCTATATCTAAAATAGAATAGAGTTATAAAAACTATTCATCTTATAAGAACATTATGACAGATTAGAGAATCCTGAAAAAGCCTCTCAACAGTTTGGAAAAGCATGTAACACGTAAGAAAAAACATTAGGTTGCACGGAGGAAAATGTACCAAAAGGCCAATTTCACAGTGGTCCTTTTATGGAAGTCAATATTCCCCTTACTGGAGTATGTAGAAAACAGGTGCGTGGCTGGGGCAGAGTTTATTTTCCCAGCTGACTTAATAAAACCACACATATCCACTTATGTTTTATTCATGGAAAGACAGGCCACAAGGATGTTGCTGCTGATTTTAAACTTGTGACAGTTTAGGACAAAAGGTAGAACCAATCCTCTGGTATTTGCTTGGAGTTATGAAGAGAAAACAACACTCAATACTTTATTTTGTGCCAGAGGTTGAGATTTGGAAACTGGTGACATCAATTTTTAAAAGATGTTTTTACTTATTTATTAGAGAGAGAGAGAGAGAGAGAGAGAGAGAAAGTGTGAGCCCTCCAGTCCTCATCAAATGCCCACAACAGCTAGAGCTGGCCTAGAGTCAAGAGTGGGAGCTGGTAGCGCAGTGCAGGTCTTCCATGTTAGTGGTGGGGATCCAAATACCTGGGACATCACCCACCTGCAGGGAGTCAGGAGCTAGGAATCTAACCCAGGTATTCTGATACAGGGATAGGGCATCCCAACTGCTGGGCTAAATGCCTGCTCCCATCTCAGCAATTCTTTGAATTGGACATCAGGCAGCTTAAGTAATGCCAGTCATAGAATTGTTACTTGGTTATGATCTCTAAACTTATTAGTGGTTTTTAATAAAAATATTTTATTGACTTCACTAATGAAATAGCCTTGTAAGATAACTTCCCTTATCCTCCTAGAGTCTTGCTTGTTTCTGAATATTTAGTTGTGCATATGTCATAGGAATAGGACATAGTCATGGAGTGTTTACCATATGCAAAGTGTTTTACAAGAGTTATCTCGCTTAAGCTTCACAAAAACCCTACAGCCAAATCTGACCCAAGTTAAACAGCAGCAGCAATAACAGCAAACCACGAGGAAAGAAAAGACACCTCGCAACACAGGCATTGTTATTGGTTGTTACTTTACCACAAAGGAAATGGAGACTCAGAGAAGTGAAGAAACTTGCCCAAGGACCTGATCATAAATGTCGGAAGTGCGGATTAATTCGGGTCCGTCTGACTGTAAAACCTGGGCTCTTTTTACTAAGTCATTGTCAGGCTCCAGACCTCAAGTTCATAACCCAGTGGCCAGCCAGCATTTTGTTAGAAATACACACATTTACTAACAACTGAACAACTGTAAAGGCTCTGACATTGTCCCTAATTCACTGCATCAACTAAGGAGCCACTTATTCTGAGAGTCAGTTTTGTTCCTGTGCATTATTCATTCTGTCTTATTACCCATAGTTCTTTTTACACTTCTACAAGTTAGATTCTAATCTGCGCCGTGATGTTCCATATCTTTAAACTGATTTACATAATACAGTCTTGCACATTTGTACTTTCTTGCTAACTTCGGTAGAAGCCACAGACCTTTCATCACGACCAAAAAAAATCTCTAATTTTTTTCTTTAATGCTCTTCTGTGGAAAAGAACAGAAAGTCAGGACATATTTCTGTCTAGAACATACCACTCATTTAAAAAGAATTAAGATCTGGGTGTGTTTTCACAATAAAACAATCAGCAACATGGAGAAACCACTTCTGATGGAGAAAGTAAATGAGGACAATAAAACACCCAGTTTATGGCCATCAGAATTTGCTCTGTTGTGCATGTCCTGGATGCCGCTGCCTGCATTTTCTGCTGTAATTTTTCCTACTTATTTATCTGTTGCTTTCCATACTTTCATATATTCCACTTTTGGCTCTCGACTATTTTTAATCAACTTCCAGTGGTTTGCTTTCTTTTCTTTTTCTTTCTTTCTTTCTTTTTTTCTTTTTCTTTTGTGTGTGTGTAAGATACTGACTCTGAAGATCTCAGTACAGGAGTAAATCAGCACTCCATAAATGCAGGCTGACGGCATGTTGAAATAATCCCTTCTGTGTGAAGGGAAGAATTATCGCCACCAAGAAATAGCTTTTATTTATTTTTGAGTCAAATTACCAGGGGGAAATGAAAGACCTCTTTATAATTCTGAAATCCTGGTGTATTTTAAAATGTGTGCCAATACGGATTAAGCTATCAACAAGTCTTTCATGGAAATTCGTGAGGAAGAAAAATGCTGATTAAATTTCGTAAAGGTGAATCTCAGACCGTGGGTGGTATTTCACGGACTTCCAAAGCAGAGTGTTGAAAGTGAGAATGGAAAGAACACAGTTGCCTTATTGTCTTGTCTCACGCACAGGTGTCACACGGGCTTTGAGGAGGTTGCTAGAGGACTTTTTTTGTGGGTCTGTTACTCAGGCAACCGGTTCTTCATTTGCAAACCAAGAACATGGACTTCAGTGTGTAGTTTGCTTTTATGTATTAGATTAGTTGGGGTTATTTGCAAACTCTTTTAGACTCATATTATCTGAATCTAGGAAATTTAACTTTTTTTTTTTTTTCATAAGAGGAAACTAAGGTATTACAAAGAGGAAATGATTGCTGTACAATTGAGGGCAGAACTCCACCAGGCACAAACCTATACTTCTCTTATTCTTTATATTATATAGATGTATTATGCTTGGAAAATATTTAAGCGAATTCTTTCCAGTGACATTAATTTATGGGGGTTTAAAATTATTTGAGTAGGAAGAAATCTAGCATTAGTTCTACACAGAAAAAATCAGGATAGAATTTCTGCATAGCAGAGAGATTCAGAAAAGAAAAGGCTGGAGGTAATGATTTTAAACAATATATAATCATTACTCAGTATAGATAAAAATTTACTCTGATTTTAACAGTGATCTTCCAGAAGGAAGCAATGACAAGTTTTTCTATAGACGCAAAAAGACTCTAAGTAGTGTGGTATCCACTCTTCACTGGAGAAAGAAGTCGAGGTGACCGAGTTGCTGGACTTCCATTCACACGCTGAAAATATGGCCGTAATTGTGACTACTAGGCCTTCGTGCGCTCCCTTGGTCTCGTTTCCTTTGGCAGAGAAAATGATCCCTCTTCTGAGTCAGTTTCTCTGGAGCTTCCAGTAGCTCCTTCTGCTTCAATGTGACCTTTTTCCTTCTAGAGCCTGGTCTGGGGACACAAGATAAACACCAGATGCAGCCAGCCATAAAGCATCCCTTTCAAGACCACAGAAAAGATGCATGCGTTGCCTTGGTGGGGGTGTGATTTATAATTTAGACGTAATTTTGTGTGCTGGACAATGAGTGCAGTAAGGTCTCCCAGAAAGGACTCAGGATAGTCTTGGTGCTCCCAGCGGCTCCACAACCCGCATGCCACCAAAGTACTCGCTGAAATTCCTGAAGCTGGGACAGCAATTAGGCCCATAAAAATGAAGTTCATTAATGAAAACTAATTGAAAATTAATTCACCATGACTCCAGGGAAGAGCTTGCATTGAAAATGTTGTGTTGTTAGCAAGCGAGTCTCTAATCATCAGAGCATAGCAAAATACTTCAGAGTGACACATAGGTTAATGAGGTGACGAAGCATCAGGAAAACAAAGTCTTGTAATATTAAAATAGCTGCTGGGCTTAAAACGGCTGCCCGTCCCCTTCCTTCTGCCCCATTCCACCTTCTTTTATTATCAGATGCACATTATTTTTCCTTCCCACTGTAAATCTTTCCCAGGGAAGAAATTCCACGATAATTTTTCAAGTTTTCATTGTTAAGTATGAGCTTTGTAAATGCCAATGTATCTACTCTCCAGATGTTAAGGAAACCATCTTCTTGTTTCTAGAAGTTTTCAGCAGAGAAAATTAGAAAATTTCAAGCACATACAAAAGAGAGCATGCTGTGGTGAAACCTCCTCATCTGACTCGAACAATTAGGTACCAGGAAACTGTTGTAAATCACATTTGAGTGGATTAGAAGGAACAAAGTGTTAGATTCCTCCTATTTCCTTTATCATGTTAGATATTGTAAAATGACCCACTTGCTTTTTTTTTTCTTTCTAATTTATCTAAAATATTTATTAAAGGTGTTGCACATGCAAGACGGAAAAGAACAATGGGACATTTCTTCTGTTCAGATCCACCTGTATCTCTTCTGAGAGATCAACTAGGATCACTTTGGAGTCTCTTTATATGCAAATGGATCCTAATTTAAGGTTTATGTGAATGGATGTTAAATTTTTAATATTAAATTTTACCATGTTTTTGGTCACTTCATGTTTTTGGTAACTGTTCTCCTTGGAAACATCCATCTTCATTTTGCTCCTATCACAATGCACAGTTAGGCCTGATACTAACTATGTTGTTAAGCTGGTGTGTGAAGGATCTGTGGAATCTACCCTTCCTCTCCATAGCATTATTTTATTGTTTTTTGAAAACGGGAAATTAATGGAAGAATTTTGAAGGTAAATTCTTTTTGTTGAATTGATTGCTACCAGAATTGAGCTGCATTTCCTTCATCCTTAGTCTTGTCAGCAAATTTCATCTCTTAACTCTTCCAGTAGCTCCAATCTCAACCAGAAGAAGAGGATAAAAACATTCTCCTTGCTACATCTTTGGGAAGGCTTTGGCAAAGCGATTAAAAACTATGGACTGTTATGGAAACCTTTTGTACCTTCTTTTGAGGTGGAGAATTTAAACAAAATCTTCATAGTACATTAAGGCTGTCAAAATTTCTTCTTTCTTATGTACTCTTATCTACTTGAATATGAGTTTAATTCTCTACTTGTTACAGGTCATTTCAGAATGATTCTACTTTTGTCTACCTTTTAAAATTTCTTTTTTTTAAGGAGTTTCCTCTTATGTCATTCTAATTTTTCAACTAAATTTTTAGGCAAATATACATTCAGGGTATTTCTGTACCACTATATTGTGTTGGCACAAGATATTTTAAAGCAGAAAAAGGAAAAGTTGGCAGAGTAAAAGTTCAACAGCCAATGAAAATACCCAGCATCGTCCCAGATGAGTAAGAGATAGGTGTTGGGTTTTAACAGTGACTTTTTTTTTTTTAATTTAGTTACTAAGAAAAATTCTTGTAATTCAATTTTTAAAAGAAGATTTGATGTAATACTATCCACAACTTAATAGTGCTACAGTCAGCTTCAAAGTGGAAATAGATGTGAAAACTACACATGAATTATTCCAATTTTCAGTATGTCTATTAAATTAATTTGGTGATTTGGTTAGAAATTTTCTTCCCTTACATGAACTTCTGCGTTTACAGATTTTGGTTTTGGAGACTACCACATAGCCCACTTTATGTTCCTTCTTTGCCTGGTTCAGGGATGTACAAGTACATCAGACTGAGAGTAAGGCACAATGCGACGAGGTAGCAGGCATCAGGGACCAGGAAGGGGCACAGACTGCCTCCCTGTAGAGATCCGGGATGATGGAGGAGCCCGAGACTGAATGCTGGCAGCAGCACCTTCTCCTGGACAGAAAGACAAGCCACTCGCAGCACGTGTGGCCTCTGAGCATCACCAAATGAAGTGCACGTACACAGCATTCCTTGAATTTCTTTATGAGTCGTATTTTCTAAAAGTCATACCCATTTTCTGCACAGCAAGATCCTTGGCAGTTGCCAATACTGCGAATTTTCAAATACAAGCAACATGTTTGAGTGACAGTATCAAAGAAAATAAGGCTTTTCCACCTTTATTAATAACAATCAGTTTATTAAACATGCTCACTTTTCCTTAGATAACTTACAATAGAACTTATGTTGAGAGTTGATCTTGTAAAATTGTCTTAACTGTAAAAAAAATTGAAAAACAGAATCCTTGGCTTAATTTGAGTTTGAGCATTTCAAAGCTGGTATTTGCAAACTCAGAAAAAAAAAAAAAGAGCTTTTCATTAATCCGTGATTTTGGAAACAGTTACTCTTAACCCACAACCACATACAAATACAAAAATCCTAATGGGACTATTTTCTTACTAAGCCTGTAACAGTTTACATTCACCTAATGGCCTCGGGTTATGAGCAAACTACTCAATTAGAGAATTTAGGCTGGTTGCCCACATATTTTAGAGCAAATTATCCTTTCACAAATGCAGAACCCCCTATATAAAACGCCTAACCAGTATTTCCTGTAAAAAAAATACTATTCCCTAAATTCCCACCTTGAACCTACTAAGAATTTCTCTTTTTGCTAGGGCAAAGATTTTATGGAAATATTTGTTTTTATATCACATACCTTACTGTTGGTCTTCCTGCTGGTTGTGTTTGGACCTTAAAGTAGCTAAGAAATTATAATCAGAACGCTTCGAAATATTTCTTTTTTAAGTACTTTTGTTAAGTACTTAAGCTTCAAACCTTAAGTTGGAAGGTGCAGAAACCTGCCAATTCTTTGATAACAGATCTTCTGCTTGTGGGGGTAAAATGAATTTCATGGTTATCCTTAACACTTACTATTTCTTCTTTAGCCTCTTTCATTTAAAAGGGGGTCGGTGCTTCCAATCTATAAACACCCATTAAAAGTTCTCCACCCTTTTATACTTGGCTGCTGGTCTTAATTGTCTGCAGATGGGTGGATCACTGCATTTCTATTTCAAAGGTAGAGATTTGCAAAATGTAAACCAGCCTATTAAAAGTCCTAAATCAACATTCTGAGCACCCATTAAGGGGACCCATGTGTAAGCAGAGATAGGACTCCATTGGAAAGTGTCTTTTTGTAACAAACATTTTCAGTCTCGTCTAAGAAGTGTGTATCACCACCGATGCATTGCCTAGGAATTCACCGCAGTGTTTTGAGGGCTATTAAAAAAATTCACGCAGAACTCAGAACTATGGAAAATATATATTTGCAAAAAATTATTGTTTTTCTTTTCTAATAGTTGAGACGTAAGAGATGCTATGTAACTTACATTATAAATTTTCATCAGGTTGAAAAAGAACTAAAGTATTTGTTATATAACAAATGAAAAGTTCAATGTAATATGGAACTGTAATACTAGCGAATGTATTTTATTGTATTTCATATAAAATCTAAAAATGTGAATATTTTCAGTTCACCTAGTGGATTCTTTTCTATCCTAGTAAAATTCCTTTTGAAAAGATGAACCTCAGCTCACAGCATTGCTTGTGACTGAGAACTGCACCTGAACCGGCCCTCGGCTCCGCGGTGTTCTGGCTTATCTCGCCTAAGGGACCACAGTGGATCTCAGATTCCATGGTTTCTTCCATGCCTCTTTCACTAGCTTTCCCCCTGGTGTTGCATTAGCCCACCCTGAGGGCTGGTCACTTCTGATCCATAAATTAGGCGGACGAAAAACACAAAAACATGCTTCTTTTATCTCTAGAAATCAAACCCACCCCACAGTTCAGTTTGGCTTTCTCGAGTCTACAATAAAATATTCTGAGTGGCACAAGATATTGCTAAAATCCCTGACCTTAAAAAAAGAGCCTTGCTTTAGACTATTTCATTCACTTTGGCTTTGAGCCTCTCAATCTGTACCCGGTAGTCAAATCAAGGTTTGAACATTTGACCACGGCTTTCCTTCTCCCTAAATGTAAGACGCAATTTATTTAATTTTAAGGAAATGGTGTTTCCTCTTAAACTCCAGTTTTAATACATAGATTATAGGGACAATATTTAAAAGACATCTCTGTCTTTGAGATTGCATTTTATTTTATTTTATTTTCTTACTTAATTTTTCTGCATGCTATGAAAATGGAAGCAGAAGTCGGGTATCTAAATAGAAACAAAATAAAAACAATTTAAGATACTCTCCTTCAGCTTGCAAAATACATTTACGAGCTCTCAACAAAATTTTACTTTTAAAAGCCATTTTAATATTTGTTATCTTTTTCTGAGTAAAATAAGCTGATGCTTTTCCATGTGGATCTTATTATGTGAATAGCTGTCTAAGTCTGCTATTGAACATAATCATATGAATTACGAACTGTGACTTTATTTCTTTTATAATCTTTGTAGTTCTTGCCATTACTTTTACATGTCTATGTCTGGCATTATGTAGCTTTGAAACTATGCCAAAAATATTTATTGTAGTATATCTGGCATTCTCATACTATGTGGCTGAGTTTGGTTTCTGAGCTGGGCAAAACTTATTAGCAGATACGGTTCTTGACATTTGTTGGAAAAAAAAATTTGTCGGTAATTTTAATGCTCCCCTGAAGCATAAACTCTTGCACTCCTTGAAACCTGCATGGAGTTAAAATTCCAGGGTGTGAGCTATCTTTTTTTCCAATTGGAATTATTTCTTTTTCTTATAATGTATGAAAAGTGGAACAAAATAACAACAATGAAAGGAAACAGGAAATAAAATAATGAACCTAACTACAAACTAGAATATTTGACGATATTTGCTTGGATGATCTGGATAAAACGTTTTTCTGGTATGCAATCAAGGGATCTGAAGCAGGGTTCTGCTGGTGTTGTGTGGTGCCAGCCCTTTGTGGTGGCATGTCCTAACAATGATGATAAAAAGCAAAATGTGCATGGATAATTCTTTTATTAATCTCTTTGTAGCTTGACTAGTAAATGTTTTTCACGAAGTGCTATGACGGTATTCAGCTTCTGCCCTGAGGTTTATCCCAGTTTCCACCACCACGCTGCTGTTTACTATGTTCAGGCACAGCTCAGGGCTCTTCATGGAGTTCATGCTCAACATATTTTTGTGTGTGTAGAGTAACCTAGTAGCATTATTGAAAGTGTTATTAAGGCATTTGTTAAGCCTTTAAAGGTTATTATTTTTTAAAGATTTATTTGAAAGGCAGATTTACAGAGAGGCAGAGGCAGAGAGAGAGAGAGAAAGGTCTTCCATCTGCTGGTTCACTCACCAGATAGTCACAACAGCCGGAGCTGCGCCGATCTGAAGCCAGGAGCCAGGCGTTTTCTCCCAGTCTCCTACGTAGGTGCAGGGGCCCAAGGACTTGGGCCATCTTCTACTGCTTTCCCAGGCCATAGCAGAGAGCTGGATCAGAAGAGGAGCAGCTGGGACTAGAACCGGTGGCTATATGGGATGCTGGCACTGCAGACGGAGGCTTTAACCCGCTGCGCTACAGTGCCAGCCCCAAGGTTATTTTCTAAAAGAAGGTGAAATCATGACTGTCATTCAAACATAAAATGAACACACAGCCAACTATCTTATTTAATGAATAATAATGAGGGAATAAGAAAGATGTGATAATCAATTCAAAGAATTGAAAGAAACATACACATATGGGCAATAAGGAATGTTGAAAATAGATCCAATGCATATACATTTACAAATAGATGCAAAATTGACCTATTCATACAACAATAATTAATTGGATCCTACTAGACACAATTCATTTGCATTTCTATGGATAAGAATCAGTGTATTATCCATTTTCTGCAATTTACTAGTACAAATAATATTTGCACTATGCACTTTAGATAGTAAGGCTATTATTTGGGGAATTAATATAAGTTTTTCTGTATTTATATGATCATTGATTTTTTTTTCAGTCAACCAGTGGCTTTTGAATACTTATTATGTATCAGGCAGTATGTTTAGTTTGGGAGATTTATAATAATGATCAAAACCAGCCTTAATGGATCTGTTGTTCAGAGATGGAGACAGGCCTTAACCAAATGATCACAAAAAGAAATGTATAATTTTTTTTTACTTTTATTTAATAAATATAAATTTCCAAAGTACAACTTTTGGATTATAGCGGCTTTTCCCCCCCATAACCTCCCTCCCACCCGCAACCATCCCATCACCCACTCCCTCTCCCATCCCATTCACATCAAGATTCATTTTCAATTATCTTTACATACAGAAGATCAACTTAGTGTATACTAAGTAAAGAAGAAATGTACAATTGTAACCACACTCAGAGTCACGGGGCAGTCTGCAGAGCTCCAACAGAGCACAATTTGTATACGCTAATTTTACTTTAAGTAGCATTTATATGTCTCATGGTTTTTTTATTTATCAAAGGTAATACTTTATGGGGCTGTCGATGTGGTGTAGTAGGTACAGCCTCCACCTGTGGCACCAGCATCTCAACCCCAGCTGCTCCACTTCCAATCCAGCTTGGGCCTCTGTATTCACCTGAGAGACATGGAAGAAGCTCTTGGTTCTTGGCTTCAGATGTGCCCAGCTCCAGCCATTGTGACCATTTGGGGAGTGAACTAGCAGATGAAAGACCTCTCTCACTGTCTCTCCCTCTCTCAATCTGTAACTCTGCCTTTAAAATATATCTTTAAAAAAGGGTGATACTTTAAATTAGAAATCTGTTTTTAAAAATTCTCTTCCTGAGACGTGCATGTAAAATTTAATAACTCCACAACACACAAATGAATCCGATATTTCTATACTTCACAACTGTAAAATATTGTGTAGCATAAGCTTCTGTGTGCTGGTTTTTACACGAGGATCATCTGAGATCATCATAGCTGGTCAAGTGAGACCTCAGTCAGTTCCTCTTTCGCCAGTTGCTCCTTTGGGAGTCTTCCTTCCTCACCTTCTCTTCCTGCCACCATATTGAATCAGGTTCTGCAACTGGTACACTTGTGAAAAATAACTGTGTGTGACACGTTTGGCCCGCAGAAAGCTGTCGTCTCTGTCTTAGCTACGTCAGAATCCATGCTGTGCTGCATTCTGAGATGTCTTGTTGCTCACTCACTCTGTTCACTAAACTGTATGCCCTTCATCTTCAAAATCCCACTGGAAGCCAAAGCTTTCATGAAGCGTAATTTAACGTAGGATACAAATATAGATAACGTCCACTTTTTGAACATGGTGTAGATGTCCTCTTCACAAAGGCTGAATTCATATAAATGAATGTGACAATAACAAAACATAAAAAACCGGCCGGCGCCGTGGCTTAACAGGCTAATCCTCCACCTTGCGGCGCCGGTACACCGGGTTCTAGTCCCGGTTGGGGTGCCGGATTTTATCCCGGTTGCTCCTCTTCCAGGCCAGCTCTCTGCTATGACCCGGGAGTGCAGTGGAGGATGGCCCAAGTCCTTGGGCCCTGCACCCCATGGGAGACCAGGAGAAGCGCCTGGCTGCTGGCTTTGGATCAGCAAGATGCGCTGGCCGCAGCGGCCATTGGAGGGTGAACCAACCGCAAAAAGGAAGACCTTTCTCTCTCTCTCTCTCACTATCCACTCTGCCTGTCAAAAAAAAAAAGAAAAAAAAAGAAAAAAAAAAAGAAAAGAAAACAAAACATAAAAAACCGTGTTAAGGGTTTTTTTTTTTTCCCCCCATGGTAGTGGTGATTGAACTAAGTCATTCATAGGAATCTAAATATTCCTTTTGACATTATGTGCAAAGCTGCTAGAGATGACCCAGCACCTTCTATCACTTTCAACAATTTATCTTGTGTCTTAGCTTAGATTTCCTAGAAGCTCACCATCAGGTGAGTGATTCATTAATAAAGAACTCCCGGGGAGCCACTCGGGGACAGTGCAAAGCAGCACAGGGAAGAGAAGGCAGCCCCGTAAAGGGCAGCCTCAGCCCGTGTCTGGAGGCAGTCATGCCTTAGAGCTTCCTCCTGAGAGGGCAAAGGAGCCTGTCTTTTACACTTCTGCACCTATCAGTTCTTTTGGGGGTGATTAGAATGGGGGAAAGTCAATTTCTAGGCACTTCCCAGTGTTGACAAAGTGGGATCCACTGTCTCAAGGGCATCTTTTATGAAACAGCCTGGTGTTTGCTGTTGGAGGTGAAACACAAAGGGGTCTGGGAAGAACTATTGAGGCTACTTGCAATATACAACCAGGGCCCAAATCCATTGTCTTTTTCCTAGGAACATGGTTGGGCTGCCTTTCCCAGCCTCCCTTGCCAAGGATGGCCATGTAACTGTGTTCTCTCTGGTAGAATGGATCAGAAGTGGTATGTGCTATTTCTGAGCCTTAGGGTAGCCTCATCCGTGACATTTTATTCCCTGCTATTGATGGGAGCTTATCCTAAGCCACAGTGAAAATGACCTTAGGAAATGGTGATGAAACATGCTGGGGGGCGGGGGTGGGGGCTCTGAATGACTTCATGGAGCACAGCTTCTGGATGATCTGGAATGTTTACCTTGATAGATAAGAGAAGCCAATCTGTTTTTCAAACTACTGAATTATCATTGATTTCCTGTATCACAGCAGCCTAACCTTTTTCTAGGTAATACAAGTCATTTTAGTCATATAATGTTGTGTGATATTATGCCTATGGATATGCCTACTGTGTGATATACATGCCTATGGATGTAGTATTGTTTTTTTTCTGCTAGACTATATATTATATGTGAGCAGATTTGCCTATCTTTTTCATGCTAGCATAAAATAAGTACTTAGTGAATAAGTGAAAGTGCCCTATAATTATTAAAATAAAACACATTGCAATTCAGAATTTACTGTAATGCCACATTAGGAGTGATATATATATAATATAGTATATGTTATATATATACATTATATATGTGTGTAATAGATGGAAAGAGATTAGTGAAAATAATCTAAATGATTAATGAGATAAAATGATATATTCTCAAGAAAACAACACTGCAGGGCACCTTGGTAACCATTCTTGCATATTGGAAAGATGATTATAAGGGGGTTGCTGACCAATAGTTTTCTGTGTTGGCAGAGAAAAACTGGGCGGAAAGAGCTTAAACTGACCTGACAGTAATAGTGATTAAACATTAGAAAAGGCTCCCGAGGAATATTGTAGAACCTCTGTCTCTGGTGAATTTTAAGGACAAACCATCTGTCTTAGACATTTCAGGCACAGCCTTGCAGGAAGAGAGCTCTGGGTTAAATGACTCCTCCAGCGAGCTCTCTTTCAATTCCAGGAGTCTGTGCCACCAGCCAGGGCAGCCAGGGGCTCAGCAGTGACATCTTTCACTCCATCACTCCGTCTGACTTATGGGCCGGCATCTCTTATTTGTAACTAGAGAGAGTTGTTTCTCTAGGTGAGGCTGGCAGTGTAGGGAGTAGTGAGTAGAAATACTAGCGCCCAAAATAATGATATTCAAAAGTATATTTTGCTCTTAGAACTCTTTTTTTTTTTTTTGACAGGCAGAGTGGATAGTGAGAGAGAGAGAGAGACAGAGAGAAAGGTCTTCCTTTTTTGCCGTTGGTTCACCCTCCAATGGCCGCTGCGGCCGGCGCATCTCGCCGATCCGAAGCCAGGAGCCAGGTGCTTCTCCTGGTCTCCCATGCGGGTGCAGGGCCCAAGGACTTGGGCCATCCTCCACTGCCTTCCCGGGCCACAGCAGAGAGCTGGCCTGGAAGAGGGGCAACCGGGATAGAATCCGGTGCGGATTAGCCTGTTAAGCCACGACGCCAGCCTCTTAGAACTCTTAAGATTCCCACATGACCACTACAAAGTAACTGGGGAACTCCTAAGACTTTCCAAATGCTGTGTTTCTAGTGCTATGCTTTCTTAAATTACGTTAATTTCTGTAGCAGTGATGGAAGGATGATGATTTCAAATTGACAGTGCAGACAGCAGATCAAGCTGCTGCGTGGGACACCTGCGTCCTGTGTACTGTTTGCAACTGGACAAGACTAGAAATAGCTAAATGCCCATCAATAGGAGACTAAGTTAAAAATGCAGCATCCTTTTAACTGAATGTAACACAGCCTTTAAAAAAGCATGAGAATAAATCAGTATAGTGTGAGGAATGAACTACTCTGTGTAAAATATATGTCCACGTATATACACACATACACACACACACACACATGGGCACACAATTACATCTGAAAAGCTAAGAACTGGTCACACTTCTGTTCCCATTGGAAAGGGAACTGTGAGTCTTGAGGAAATGGGGAGGGAAGAGAGACCTAATTTTCACTGTACTCGCTTTTGCAAATTATGAATTTTGTATTATATGCATACATTACCCACTCAAAGGATAACACAGGGGCCAACATTGTGGCATAGTAGGTTAAGCCGCCACCTGGGATGCCTGCATCCCACATGTCTCAGCTGCTCCACTTCCGATCCAGCTCTCTGCTAAGGCCTGGAAAAGCAGAAGAAGATGGCCCAAGTCCTTGGGCCCCTGCACCCGCATAGGAGACCCGGAAGAAGCTCTCGGTTCCTGAGTTTGTCCTGGCCCTTGCAGCCATCTGGGGAGTGATCTGGTGGATGCTGTCTCTGTCTCTCCCTCTCTGGAGATCTCACTTAAATAAATAAATAAATCTCAAAAAATAACAACAGAGGTTAAAAAAGAGAAATATTTTCAGTGGTCTAATGACTCATTTATTCTTCATTTGAGGATTTATTTACATCTGATATAAAATTATCTTCATTTTCTTCTTTTAATATCTTATTCATTTATTTGAGAAGTAGAGTTACAGATAGACAGAGGGAGAGACAGAAAGATCTTCCATTCACTGGTTCACTCCCTAAATGGCTGCAACAGCCAGAGCTGAACGATCTGAAGCAAGGAGCCAGGAGTTTCTTCTGTCTCCCATGTGGGTGGGAGGGGCCAAGCACTTGGACCATCTTCTGCTGCTTTCCCAGGCCATAAACAGAGAGCTAGATTGGAAGATGGGCACCTGGGATATGAATGGGCTCCCATATGGGATGCCAGCGTCGCAGGCAGAGGCTTAGCCTACTACACCCCAGTGCCTGCCCCATTATCTTCATTTTCAAAGTATAGAATTAAGGCAATTCCAAAATGTATTAGACTTTGCCAACACTTTCTGTTTGGATTATAATTGTGGTTATAATCAATATTTAAAATAAGGAAACACACCCCAAGACAACATTAAAATATCACCCCATGTAAAAATTGTAGTCTTTTCTCCTTCACCTTCCCAGTTTAAGGTAGCTGAAGCCAGCAACCCAATATATTTTCACCAAGAAAGAGAGAACAGGATGAAACTACTTATTAAAAAAACTATTAAAATAGCATGTGTCATGATATTTAAAATTTAGGAGTTGTTTTCAATTGACACGAAGCACATATATGTTTATACTTCCATCAGCTGTGTCTGAGAGTATTTCTTATACAGCACATCTGAAGAAGAATAGGGATAGGTGTTAGGTCAGCTGCTAACAGCCTGGTTGGAACCCTTAGATCCCAAATCAGAGTGCTGAGTTCAAGTCCTGGCTCTGGCTCATGACCACAGCTTCCTGCTAATGCACACTCTAGGAGACAGCAAGTGTTGGCTCAAGTAGTTGGGTCCCTGCCACCCATGTGGAAGACTCTGTGTTTCCAGATCCCAGTGAGTGAACCTGTTTCGGGAGTGAACTTGTAGATGGGATGTTTGTTTGTCTCTCTCTGTCTTATTGCCTCTCAAATAAAATAAGTAAGTATATAAACAGAGACTTAAAAAATAAAGGAGAACATTTGCAGTATCTCCACCATCTCATAAAAATAGTCATAAATAAATTTTGGCTAAATAATTTAGATGGAAAATAAGAACAATTTATTGATTAGGTAGAATGCCTAACGCAAGTGTGAAGGAAGTCTGAAGTATTCTGAAATGAATCACTTTGTAAAAGTTAAGAGTGAAATTTAAAAGGCTTCAGTGTAAATAAAAATGTGACTTAGGAGGAGGAGGAAGACACACAGTGGCTTCGTCTCCAATAGGAATTGTTAGAAGATTCCCAAAATAAGAAGATACTTTTTAAAAGTACAAAAAATTTTAAAGATTAAAATAAAGACAATATACTTACATTTATCCACTGTCAACTTTAATGCTACAAAAAATAATATTGGCATCTGTTAAAGCAACTGAAAATAAAGAAAATCATTCACGTTTCCTCTGAATTATAGAGAAATGATATTCTAAATATTTCCATCAAATTTTCATCACTAGTATCAAGCTAAGCCACATTAAAGCCTGAGGCAAAAGAAGTCGATAACACAGACCCTGCCTGTATTTAAGATTTTGATATTTTGTATATCATAGATTTTTTGCTTTGATCTAAGAAATATTGAATTAAAATATTATTTATATTGATTACTGAGCCTTTTTGACACCCTCATATTTTGTACCTGAGGCAAATGTCTCATCTGCTTAATCCTACTTAGTTCCAGTCTTGTTGCTGTCTAAATAATAAAATGTTAGCAGAGAAATAATTTTAGCCTTTCTCTCTTTTTTTTTATAAAAATATTATTTATTTATTTCAAAGGTAGAGTAAAAGAGAGAGAGATCTGGCATCCGCTGGGTCACTCCCCAAATGCCTACAACAGCAGAGGCTAGGAGCTGAAGCCAGGAGCCAGGAACTCTATCCAGGGCTCCCATGCAGACAAGTGAAACCTAAGTACTTGGGCCATTCTCTGCTGCTTCCGGGTGCATTAGCAGGAAGCTGGATTGGAAATGTGGAGTAGCTGGGACTTGAATGAGGCACTCTGATAGGGATGCAGGTGTCCCAAGTAGAGGCTTAACCCACTGAGCCACAACACCTGCCCCATAATTTAAGCCTCTCTTAAGCACATTTTGTCAATATTCACACTATTCTATGAGAGCAATTAAAATAAAAACATTGGATTGACGAGTACTAAATTTCTAAATGTTCTCACAACTCAGCAAGGTGTACGATCTTATATTTTTATGGATGAAGATATTGAGACTCAGAGAAGTTAGTAATTTGCTTATGACACACAAATAGCACATCACACAACCAAGACTGAAACCCAGATCTGTCTATGATAAAGGCCAAAAATAAACTAAGTCCTTTCTTGGGGAATTATTAACATTTGAATCAAGCGCCAAAAGAAGAGTCTCGATTTGCCAGGCAATGAGGTGAAGTAGGAATTAAGCCTGGACGAAACTTCCAGAGGCCGGTTTAGTCTAAAGCTAAGGAGGTTGAAGTTCAGAACCCCTTAGCCAAAGCTCTTCGAAGGCTTCTTGGCAGAGACTCTAATGATGTGTTTCCTAGATTAGGAATGTTAGCAGAATGCAGCCAAGTAAGGCATTTTAACTCCGATCATCGATGTCTGCTGAGTCTTTGCGTTCTGACTTTCCCCCAGCACTATTCCCCTTGGTATTAGGTGGCTTCGGAATTTCTTGGGCATTTTGGAGATCCAACTGAGAGATAGTTGAATTACAGATGTGTCTTTTTGGGCCTAACAGGGATGTATTGTATGGGTTGTAGCTACTTTTGTGGTTAGGGCTGGCCTAATTGCCCATTGTGCCAACTTACCTGACATTGTGCTATGAAAACTCATAGCCAGGCCAGTGCCACGGCTCACTTGGCTAATCCTCCGCCTGCAGCGCCAGTACTCTGGGTTCTAGTCCTGGTTGGAGCACCGGTTCTGACCCGGTTGCTCCTCTTCCAGTCCAGCTCTCTGCTGTGACCCGGGAAGGCAGTGGAGGATGGCCCAAGTGCTTGGGCCCTGCACCTGCATAGGAGATCAGGAGGAAGCACCAGGCTCCTGGCTTCGGATTGGCACAGCGTGCAGGCTGTAGCGGCCATTTGGGGGGTGAACCAACGGGAGGAAGACCTTTCTCTCTGTTTCTCTCTCACACTAACTCTGCCTGTCAAAACAACAACAACATCAACAAAAACTCATGGCCAGATACTTATCATACTGTGAATGGTACTTGGATGGTGGGAATAGAATCAAATCATGCAACATGGTTCAAGTTTAATCTTTTTTTTTTTTTTTTAAAGAAAGAGTTATTTGAAAGGCAGAGATATATATACCCTCACCCACAGAGAGAGATCTTCCATCTGCTGGTTCACTACCCAAATGGCTGCAAGGGCTGGGCTGGGCCAGGCCAAAGCCAGGAGCTAGGAGCTTCTTCCAGGTCTCCCACGTGGGTGTAGGGTTCCAAGGACGTGGGCCATCTTCCACTGATTTGTCAGGCCCATTAGCAAGGAGCAGGAATAGAAGTGGGGCAAGGAACCCGTGTCCATATGAGATGCTGGCATACAGATGGCTGTCTTAACTTTCTATCCCACAGTGCTGAATCCTGTTTAATATCTTTTAAAAGACTTGAAAGAAAAACCCCAACATAAAAAATGCAAAACCTTATTTTAAAAGTTGATTAAGATCAAATGCATCATTTTAACGGCAGTTCCGAGATACTCTGGAACATCCAGTGAGATATTTAAAAAATTATGAGGGCTGGCACTGTGGTGCAGTGGGTTAAAGCCCTGGCCCGAAGCGCCGGCATCCTATATGGGTGCCAGTTCTCGTCCCGGCTGCTCCTTTTCCGATCCAGCTCTCTGCTACGGCCTGGGAAAGCAGTGGAAGATGGCCCAAGTCCTTGAGCCCCTGCACCCATGTGGGAGACCTGGAAGAAGCTCCTGGCTCCTGATCAGTGCAGTTCTGGCTGTTGCGGCCAATTGGAGAGTGAACCAGCAGATGGAGGACCTCTCTCTCTGTCTCTACCTCTCTCTGTAACTCTGTCTTTCAAATAAATAAAATAAATCTTAAAAAAAAAGGAAATTATGATCAGGCCAGTGCTGTGGCGTAGCAGGTAAAACCACTGCCTGCAGTGCCGGTATCACATTTGGTTGCCGGTTCAAGTCCTGACTGCTCCACTTTTGATGCAGCTCTCTGCTATGGCCTGGGAAAAGCAGTAGACAATGGCCCAAGTCCTTGGGACCTTGCACCCACATGGAGAACCTGAAAGAAGTTCCTGGCTCCTGGCTTCAGATTGGCGCAGCTCTGGCCATTGCGGTCATCTGGGGAGTGAACCAGTGGATGGAAGACCTCTCTCTCTCTCTCTGTTTCTGCCTCTCTGTAACTCTGCCTTTCAAATAAATAAATAAATCTTAAAAAAAAGAAATTATGGCCAGCGCTGCGGCTCAATATGCTAATCCTCCACCTGCGGTGCCGGCACCCTGGTCGGGGTGCCGGATTCTATCCTGGTTGCCCCTCTTCCAGGCCAGTTCTCTGCTGTGGCCCGGGAAGGCAGTGGAGGATGGCCCAAGTGCTTGGGCCCTGCACCCGCATGGGAGACCAGGAGAAGCACCTGGCTCCTGCCTTCAGATCAGCTTGGTGCGCCGGCCGCAGCGGCCATTTGAGGGTGAACCAACAGCAAAGGAAGACCTTTCTCTCTGTCTCTCTCTCTCGCTCTCTCACTGTCCACTCTGCCTGTCAAAAATAAAAAGAAATTATGATCTACTTATTTGAATTATACGAAGGAGACTTCCTTTTGTCATCATTTGTTCAGATAAAAATTAATGGAGCATGAAACAAATGTAGAAAAGATAAACAAGGAAATCAACTGAAATTATTCTGACAACAATAAGTAAATCGTGACTGCATTTTCTGTTTTCTTTTGTAGCATCCTAAATATTTTCATACAGCCCAGGGCACAGGGTTAGTTTTTGTAGGGGTGGCTGGCTGGTCTGTCTCTGGTGCGCTCCAACTTCCTACCATTGGAGCCAACAGGAATTCTCCTTCTTTCAGCCACCCTGGTGGTGTGGCTGTGTGGGGGTCCTGGGGCCCTGTGGAAATGCCAGGGCACCTCTTGGCCCTTGGGAGGACCTGAGAGCAAGACAGTGCCGGAGCCCTTGGGGGAGTCCAGGGCCTGCTGGTGGAAGGGGAGGGTCTTGCCCCCTGCCTTGAGGATGGATGGCACACACAGTGCCATGCACCCTCAGTTTGGACACTTCCTGAACCCGCACATCATAGGTTCTTACGGTCCTCACAGCTGTTTTGTTTTTCTGGCCAGGAAGCTTCATCTGCAGGATCATTTGGACAGGGACGGGGCAGTCAGTTGTGTGCTTCAAGAACACCATCTTCTGCACAGCCTGGTTGAAGGTGGAGTTGGTTCATCTGGCCAGAAACCTGGAGAGCTTGACCAACTGCCTGAGGTTCAGGCCCTGGCCCGTGGGCTCCTTGCGTGGAACCTCTCCATCCTTGTGCTGGTGAATGTCGACCCCCATGATGGCGCCTGCTGCCTGGCCATGTCTGGAGAGATCATACCAAAAGCAGGACTTTACTAGAAGGGATACGTTCCAAGTGGAAGCAGTGAGTAGGCTCTTGGAGTGTTGGCTAATCCAATTAATGAGAATCATATGAACACATGGAAAAAGGATTCAGATTTCTTCTTGAGTTGACAGAAAATGGTTGTATATTGAAAAAAGTAATATAAAACTCAATATATCAATACCACAAGTGCATCAAGGATGGGTAATAATTGTTGATTCAAAGAACATTTCAGATTAATCACCGCACATGAAAACTTGGGAAGCCTATCTTAAAATACACAAATAAAAAAGAGTCTTACTGCAAACTGATGGTTCTTTCCCCACATTTGGTGGCTTTCTTAAAAATTTACTTGATATTAAGAGAGTTAAAATGTTTTCCAAATTGTCAATAATACAAAATTTTTTTAATGAACCCAAAGATTTAATTACAAAATCATTGTCTGATAAAGAAGTGATCAAAAAGTATGTAGTTTTGGGGCTGGTGCTGTGGCGCAGTGGGTAAAGCCACTGCCTGCAGCACTGGCATCTCATATGGGCAGTGGTTCAAGTCCTGGCTGCTCTACTTCTGATCCAGCTCTCTGCTATGGCCTGGGAAAGCAGTAGAAGATGGTCCAAGTCCTTGGGCCCCTGCACCCATGTGGGAGTCCCGGAAGAAGCTCCTGGCTCCTGGCTTCAGATTGGCCCAGCTTCTGCCATTGCGGCCAGTTGGGGAGTGGACCATCAGATGGAAGACCTCTCTCTCTCTCTATTCATCTCCTTCTCTCTGTGTGTAACTCTGACTTTCAAATAAATAAAGAAATCTTAAAAAAATGTTCAAAGAGTATGTAGGCTGGGGCTGGCATTGTGGCATAGCAGGTAAAGCCATGGCCCTTGAGGCAGGCATCCCCTACAGGTGCTGGTTTGTGTCCTGGCTGCTCCACTTCCAATCCAGCCCCTTGCTAATGGCCTGGGAAAAGTAGCAAAAGATGGTTCAAGTGCTTGGGCCCCTGCCATCCACGTGGGAGACCTGGAAGAAGCTCCAGGCTTTGGTCTGGCCTAGCTCCGGCTGCTGTGGCCACTGAGGAGTGAATCAACAGATGAAAAACCCCTCTCTCTGTCTCTATCTTTGTATGTCCCTCCCTCTCTCTGTAACTCTGCCTTTCAAATAATAAAGAAATCAGCAAAAAAAAAAAAAAAAAAATAAAGTATGTAGGCTGCACTTCTGATGTTGCCAAGATAGAGTATGCCCACAAAGGCCTATCTCTTTGATGATTACAGCTAAGAACTCTACTAGGAACTGGGAAGCTATTTTCTGTCAAGGCCTTTTGGATATTTGTAACATCATTCGCAGGCTATACAAAGTTATCAAGTTAAAAAAGTATCTATAGCAGGTTAAAAATTAGCCTGCTATAGATGTTTTGAATTTTGTGTCCCACCTGTGGGTGTATTGGCAGGGCCAGACCAAATGATTTTGTGGGTCTTACATGGCCCATGGGCCAGACATTCCCCAGTCCCACTAAGAACAAAAGTGTGTCTTCTGAAGAGTTTGAAAAGCAAAGCACAGCAGACAGATGGGGAGGAGGGTCAAAACCTAGAGGGGTGAGCCGTGGGAGGGTGAGTTTCCTGGTTTCCCCCCTTTTGTTGCTCCTGGTCTTAAGTCAAAGGTGTGCTCTTGATGGAGGTGGGTCATCTGTATTGCAGATGGCCAAAACTCGGAGACAACTCCTGTCTTTCTCCTTTTTTCTGTCTGGGAAAAGAGAGACTGCGGTGGGCCAGAGAGCATAGGGGTAGTTTTCTCTCTCTTTCTCTCTCTCTCTCACACACACACACACATTTTATTTCCCTCTCTCCAACTTCTATTTATTTATTTACTTTTTTACTTTTTTGGTTTATAAAAAGTTGGCCTATGGTGGAACTGATGTGTCCCCTTGGCTTCTGGATAGAGGAGATGACAGAGAAAGATGTGATGGCTAGAGAATTCCTGCTTTTTAATTATTATTTTTAAAAAGATTTATTTATTTGAAAGCAGGGTGGCAGAAGGATAATTCCTGTTTTTACAACGCCCCCCCCCCAACCTTGTTTTATGGTGGCTCCAATTCTGAGCACCGTGTTGCATCACTGGCAGCTGGAAGCCCCAGAGGAATCCTGTGTTTCTGGCCAGATCAGAACAAACGACTCCCACACTGTGGACAATACGGAATAAATCTTGGAATAGAGAGACTTGGCAAAAATGATGTCCAAATTCTGTAGATAAAGCAGCATCATATTGGGTCTCATTTATGTGTGGGATAGACCCAAAGCTACATAGTAAAGGCTTTGAGAACTCAACTACAAATCTCAAAAGTTGATAGCAATGGTTAGGTGGTACGTGAGACAAACACAACTGCCAAGTACCCTCCCCCCAAATAAATAACTACTAAAAAATACGGAACAAAAACAAATACCTGAAATAACACTGGACCATCACCTACAGAAGGGGAGCTGAAACTTGTACTCTGAACTTAAAACAATTGATATGCTAATCAATCAAACTGAGGAGTTTGTAGAACTGTGTGGTTTGAGGGCAAAGTCTGTAGACTTCTCTTCTTTTGTGTTTTTTTAAAAAAGATATATTTATTTATTTGAAAGGCAGAGTTACAAAGAGGCAGAGGCAGAGACAGACAGAGAGAGAGAGAGAGAGAGAGAGAGAGAGGTCTTTCATCTGCTGGTTCACTCTCCAAGTGGTCGCAACAGTTGGAGGCGGGCTAATTGAAAGTCAGGAGCCAAGAGCTTCTTCCAAGTCTCCCATGTGGGTGCAGGGGCCCAAGCACTTGGGCCATCTCCCGCTGCTTTCCCAGGCACATTAGCAGGGAGCTGGATCAGAAGTGGAGCAGCTGGGATTTGAACCAGCGCCCATATGGGATTCTGGCACTTCAGGCAGCAGCTTCACCCACTACACCACAATGCTGACCCCAAGACTTCTTCCTTTTTTATAATTATTTGAAAAGGGGTGAAGAAAGAGACAGAGAGTGAGAGAAAGAGATGGATAGAGATTTTCCATCTGCTGGTTCACTCTTCAAGTGACCACAACAGCTGGAACTGGGCCAGGCTGAAGGGGGGAACTGAGACCTTAGTCTGGGTCTCCCATGTGGATGGCAAGGACTCAAGTGCCTCCAGGATGCACATGAGCAGGAAGCTGGACTTGGAAGTGGAACCAGGATGTGAGTCCAGGCACTTGACATGGCATGCGGGCATCCTAGCAGTGTCTTAACCACTGTGCCGAATGCCTGCCCCTGCTCAAGACTTCTTTTATTTTTTAAAAAGATATAAATTTATTTATTTGAAAGATTGAGTGAAGGGAGAGATAGAGACACAGAGAGACCTCTCTTCCGCTGGTTTACTCCCCAAATGACCACTATAACTAGGTGTGGGAAAGGCTGAAACTAGAAGCCAAGAGCTCCATCCTGGTCTCTCACATAGGTTGCAGGGGCCCAAGGGTTTGGGCCACGGTATGCTGCCTTCCAGCATGTGCATTAGCCGGAAGCTGCATGGGAAGTGAAAGAATTGAAAATGGAACCAGGCATTCTGATATGGGATGCAGGAATCCCAAGATGCAAATTAACTGCTGTGTAAGAGCCTTTCTGATATCAACAAAAAAGATTTATTTATTTGAAAGGCAGAGTGAGAGAGGAAGAGGGTGGGGAGAGAGAGAAAATGAGATCTTCCATCTGCTGGTTCACTCCTCAAATGCCTGCAACAGGCAGGGCTGGGCCAGGCCAAAGCCAGAAGCCAGGACCTCTATCTGGGTCTCCTGCATGGGTGGCAGGGACTCAGGTACTTGACCTATTGTCTGCTGCTTCCCAGGTGCACTAGCAGGGACCTAGATTGGAAGGGGCACAGCTGGGACTCAAACAGGCAATCAGATATGAGATGCGAGCATCCCCCTCCCCGGACCGGTGGCAGCTTAACCCCACTGCACCACAGGGGATGCCTTCAGGCGACATCTTAGCAGGCACACCAAATGTTTGCCTCTCATAACTGATTTTTGAAGAAGGTACAAAGACAATT
Organism: Lepus europaeus; assembly: GCF_033115175.1. Classification (NCBI taxonomy): domain Eukaryota; kingdom Metazoa; phylum Chordata; class Mammalia; order Lagomorpha; family Leporidae; genus Lepus; species Lepus europaeus. Next base: position 118,818,264 of record NC_084827.1, on the reverse strand, counting down.
CAATGGGAAAAGAATAATCTTTTCAACAGATGGTGCTGAAGCAGTTTGACATTGTATATTTTAACCCATATCTCACATTTTATACAAAACTAAATCATGATGGACCATGGTACTCTTATATGCAATGCAGGTGTGCTGTCATCTTAAGTGCTATGCCAAACGCCTGCTCCTGGTCTTCATCTTGAAGGGAAATATTGGGTCTGATTTCAGTGTTATTGCAGCACTGGGACGTCTCCATAGCACACAAGTAAGTATATACATAAAGAAAACTAGTGCTCTTAAATGTATCTTCCATAATGAAGTTCACATCATACTATAGCTCAAAAAATCTTACACTTCTATTTACAAGTCAGCTTGATATGGATCTGTATGGAATTTTATTTACATGTTCATATGTTACTGATGGCATAATACAGCTTGAACAAGAGGTTTGGTTTAGTGTTTTTTAGGAAAACTTCCCCTTAAATTTTCTAAGAAATAAGTTAGATAGAATTTCCAGTTGCCTCATTTCACAGGTTTGTCAAGCCAATCAACCTGGCATTCTATAATTCATGTATTGGCTCTTTTTTTTTTTTTTTTTATAGCAACCAGAGTCTATTTCTCCATCTTTCCATTCAGTTTTTCTGTTTTGTCATTTCTCAGAACTTTAACTTTCATTTCTCTCACTTTTTAATTTTTTTCTTCAAGTTTTTTTGCAATAGAATCTTTTCATTTCTCAAGTACTTTCCTATTCTCTCTTTTTATGACATCTGCCTCGTACCAAGTCTTTCCATTGGTGATCACTTTGTAAATCACCACGACTTAATATTTTTCCTGTTAGCTACTGCCTGCACGTTTTTTGCTAAGCTCCCTAGGGCAGGAAACCTGTCTTCCATATTTTATGCTTTGTAAAGCTCCATATGCTCTTACGACTCCTATTAACAATAAATCTTAGTATGAATTAGCTAAAGCTACATCTTCCTTGTTTTACATATAAGCTTTTCATACACACTAGAGGAGACTCAAGTTTTACCAGCTACCTGATTTGTCCTGTGTATTACTGGTTACATAGCATTGGAACACCACCTTTTGGAGCTACTAGGCACTAAGATGCACTTAGTTGCTAGTGCACTAGGATGTACTTTAACCCACTTAATATATATGTATTATAGATATCTTTATATACATATATATTTCAGAATAAGATTTTTGTTATTGTAAGAAGAAAACGTTCTACTCTTTTTCAGTAACTACGCTGAGTTCACATGGAGTTTTGAACAGATCTTCATGGTAGAATACCTTGTATCCTAATTTTAAATCATGCCTTTTAGACATAAATCATCTCTGGAATTAGGTACCACTTATGGTAATAGAAATCTTTTTATTTATTTATTTATTTATTTATTTTGACAGGCAGAGTGGACAGTGAGAGAGAGAGAGAGAGAGAGAAAGGTCTTCCTTTTTCCGTTAGTTCACCCTCCAATGGCCGCTGCAGCTGGCACGCTGCAGCCGGTGCACCGCGCTGATCTGAAGCCAGGATCCAGGTGCTTCTCCTGGTCTCCCATGTGGATGCAGGGCCCAAGCACTTGGGCCATCCTCCACTGCACTCCCGGGCCACAGCAGAGAGCTGGATTGGAAGAGTAGCAACCGGGACAGAATTCGGTGCCCCGACCAGGACTAGTACCCGGGGTGCTGGCGCCGCAAGGTGGAGGATAGCCTATTGAGTCGCGGCGCTGGCCAGAAATCTTTGTTAGATGTGATAAATGCCAATATCAACATATGTTGGATTATTTTAATTATTTCACAGAGGGCTGGGCTTTATCTTCTCGCTTTGTTACTGGGACATGGAAACAATGTTTAGCACATAGTGCCTTTAGGAGTATGTGATGGGTGAATTCAAATCTGAAGTAAGCCAGGATGAAGAGCTCTGCCATTCATTTTGCTGCCCCTACCAAGTAGTATCTATCTTGCTTACCAAACTCACCTTTAGGTTGTGGATGATAGCAGCTTCTAATGCCAACTGCCTCAGGAAGATGGGAATTTTTCATCTGAATTCTAGAAGATGAGGGAATCTCAGTTGCAGAGTTTGAGCAGGGTGACCTTCCCAGTATCATTCTAGTTAGTGTAGAAGCTCATCTGATGAGCGACCATAAATGTTTTTGCCTAATAATAAAAGGTGTGTGCTTCCTTCCTGCTGCAATGCATGATTGCCTATTTATTATCTGGTGTGCAGTTCCTACAGGTCAGAAACCAGGTGCAGTGTGGCTGCTTTCTCTTCCCTAGGCTCCCAGAGGTCAAAATCAATGTGTCAGAAGGTTGTGGGTGTTTCTGGAGGCTCCGAGGGAGAATCCCCTTCTGAATTCATTCAAGTTGCTGGCAGAATTTTGTTCCTCTGAGTCCTCCGTCTGGTTGCTGGCCGTCAGTCAGGAGGCATGCTTAGCTTCTGGAGGCCACCTTCATTCCTGGGCTGGTGGCTGCTCTGCTCCATTTGCAAAGTCAGCAATCATGGTTCCAGTCTTTCTTAAGATCTGAACATCTCTGACCTTTCTTTCTACCTCATCTTTTCTTAACCTCACTCTTCCGTCACATCTCTTTGACTTTAGCTGGAAAAAGCTCTCTGTTTGCAAGGAGGGGCTCAATTGGTTCGATTGGGCCCACTCAGAATATTCAGAATAATCATCTTCCCATGTTAAGGGTTATAACTTTAACAACATCTGTAAATTCCTTTCATAGTGCTCCCAGGATTCATGTTCCACTGACTAATCAAGGGTGGTAATCTTTAGAATTCTGACAACTTTAAGATATGAGAACTATAAGATGAACATGAAAAAAATTTTTGGAGAATATATTAGGACACTTGAACAAATGTAGAGTCAGATTGTGTTTTAGAAAGGAAAGGCTCATGTGGAAAGATATCATTCTTCCTGAAATTAATATATGCAAGGAAGCTTTGATAAAAATCCAAATGGTTTTGTGGGAGATTCTTGAAAACTTAATTCTAAAGACAAGAATAAATTTGTAAAAATAATGACAAATGACTAGGAAGAATAAAGTATATTCTCTAACTCATTTTATGACTTTAGCTAGTACAAGTTTGATGCCAAATCTAGAGGAAGATATTACAAGAAAGAAAAATTATAGGCCAGTCTCACTCACAAGAGTCTTCTAAGTCTTAAACACAAATATTAGTGTATTGAATCCAATAATACATAAAAGAGGTAATAGATCCATGGAAAAGAATGCCAGGAGCAGAAACAAATCCATACACATATGACTACGTGGTTTATGACAGAGATAGCACTGCAGGGTAGCGTGGAGAGGGTTATTTTTCATTATCTGGTGTTAGTTTAATTTTCCATTTGGATGAGGGGTGGGGAACTACAGACGCTCCCTTTCTCTGTACATAAAAAGTTTATGAACTTTCTAGAACAACATTTGGAAAGCAAAGCAAAAAAAAATTTAGATGACAATATAAAGGTGTTAAAGGGTTTGGCCTAGTAGTTAAGATGCAGGTGGGCTATAGCAGAATATCCAAGTTTGAATCCTGGCTTTGGCTCCTAATTCCTGGTTCCTATTAACTTGTACCCTGGGAGGCAGTTGGTGTTGGCTGAAGTACCGGACTACCTGTCACCCATGTGGGAGACTCAGATTGAATTCCCACCTCCTGGTTTCAATCTGGGTCCAGCCAGGCCATTGTAGGCATTTGGAGAGTGAACCAGATGGAAGATTTGTCTTCTCTCACATAATTTTTAAAAAAGTCTTAATGGTCTTAGTATATAAAAAAAGCTTCTTGAGTAGAACACATACACCACCAATCATTAAGGAAAACAGTGATGAATTTGACTCTGTTCATAACTTCTTTGCATCAAAAGACATTTAAGAAGTGAAAAGCTAAGCCCCTGAATAGGAAAAACATTTGGAGGGCACACACATGAGTACTTCAGAAAGTCTATGGAAAAATGGAATTAAAAGATGTTTATTTTGATGCAAAAAAATTGAAAATCATGCACAGTTTTTTCATAACACAAATTTTCCATGGACTTTTTGAAATACTCTCATATAATGTTGAAATAAGACTGTTGATTATATGAGGGGTCTTCAAAAAGTCCTTGGAAAGCACATACTATGAAAAAACTATGCATGGGCTTCAAATTTTTTTCTCACCAGAATAAATTTATCCTTTAATTCTACTTTTCCCATGACTTCTGAAATATCCTTATATAACAAACTAGTACAAATCAATAAGAAAAACACAAACAACCCAATATAAAATGGGAAATACCTGAACAATGAAAAAATTCTTATATGAAAAGGTGCTATTTTTCATTAAAAATGAGGGAACTGCAAAACAGAGCCATAACAAATTGGCAATACACATCCAGTGTCTGACAATACCAAGTGTTGATGATGATGTGGAACAAAAGAAACTTACATGATGTTATTGGTTATATAAATTGGTACAATTATTTAGCAAAAGTTTGGCATGATCTTGCAAAGCTGAAGATATGTCATGTCCTAAAAGCCAGGAATTTCATACCAAGGTAAAGACTCCATAGAAATCAGTGTGTGTGTCCTTTGGGATATATGTGTATGTGTGTGTGTGCACGCACATATAAACTTTCCTAATAGCATTAGTTATAACAGCCCAAAGTTAGAAATAGCCAATAGAAGAGATAAATCATGATACATCCATGTAACATAAAGTAATGAAAATGAATAAAGTCACATCGACATGAGTAAATGTTAAAGAAATAAGGTTGAATAATTCCAGACATGCTAAAACACAAAGAACCTAACTCTACGGTTCCATTTATACAGAACTCAAAAACAGGCATAAACTACATTATTAAAGCATGAGTAATCAGGCAGTAAAACTGTAAAACAGAGCAAAAACTGAATCTGATATTAATCATAATAGTGGCTATCTCTAGACACTTGAAAACTATTAGAACAGGGGTACACTGGGGACTTTTGGGGTGCTGGTAATATTCTAATTCTGGGCCACGATTACATTAGTGTTATTTTATGGTCTTCAGCTAGTACCCTTCTATTTTACGAATTTTCTGTATGTTTGACACCACAAAAAAAGTCTAATCTTCTCTTTTCCTCCATACTTCCGGTTTCCTCCCTTAGTCAGAAGCATCTACAGTGTCTCAGAGACTTAACATTGTTACAGCAAGACCACAAAGATATCAGCTGAAGGGGTCCAGAGGAAGCCACTGTGTCATAAAAGTTATTCTGAGCTGAAAGCATTTGAATTTCTGAAATCTCTTATCACCTGAAGGCAGATCTTCCCCAAATAACTGAATTATCAAACATCCCTTCCTGGGGACCAGCTCTAACAGTCTCTCCCTGGAGAGAAGTAGGCACCACATTCCAACATTATTACAAAACTCTGTCTTCCATTAATTCTCCTAAGAGCTCATTTAATTTTCCAAAAAGTCATCTGTTTTTCTATAAGTGCACTTCCTCTTCCTCTTCTCTTCTGAAGAAGTCATTTGTTCTCCGAGAATTTCTCCTCTGCTCCTCTCCATCCCCTTACTAGGATGGTGGCTAAGCTCAAATTCTGACCACCTCTCTGAGTTACTTTGTCAATGCTTGTGTATGTATGTATATGTGTAACTAGTTTTTTCTTATTAATATACATATATTTTTAAAGCCTTTTATTGGAAAGGCAGAGTGACAGAGAGAAGAAGAGGCAGAGAGAAAAAGAAATCCTCTATCTGCTGGCTCACTCCCCAAATGGCTTTGTCTGCTAGGGCTGGGTCAAGCCAAAGCTGGGAGGCAGGAACTCCACATGGATGGCAAGGGCCCCCAAACTTGGCCCAATATCCACTGCTTTCCCAGGCACTTTAGCAGGGAGCTGAATTGGAAGCTGAGCAGCTGGGACTCAAACCAGGGCTGTGATGTGGAATGCCAGCATCACAAATGGTAGCTTCACTAACTGCACCACAATGCCGGCCCCTTTTGTCAGTTTAATCTATAGGCTCCAAGGTCAGAACATAAGAGGGTAGGGGAAAAGTTTTCTCCCCTGCATAGCTCAGCCAGTTTTGAAAAACATTTCCCAAGTCATTTCTCAGGAATAAAAAAAAAAAAATCCTCGCTGAGGGATTTGATGCTATTTCCTTCTGAGTCCTGGCCAGGGAGATTAGCTGAAACCTACCAAGTGGCAGGAAGCAGAAAAACAGGGAGCCGAGAAAGAACTATGAAGACTACTAGGGGGGGCAGATGAGTCTCCATGGGGACGGTGGACAAGAGTGGTCTCTGAGCTCCAGCTGAATGCTGTTGCAGCTGACAGGGCAGAAGGCCTGGGCTAAGAGCCAGGAAAGCTGTCACTGCAGCCACTGAGAGCCGTCTGCTGCTCAAACACAACAGTCATCAGTCAGCAGAGAACTTGCACTGGCGATGGCTTTACCTGCCGCCACAGCGCCGGCCCGAGATTTTGGCTTTTTGTCAAGGGTTCCTCAGTATTCTCAGAGGCGTCTGGGAACCTGCTCTAGAGACTTCCACTTGTTTTATTCTTCTCAATATATTTTAAAATAAAATGTACTTATAGTGACACTTGCATTTTGAAAAAGTTCTCTTCAGTAGAGAACAAAAGACTACAAGCTGTTACATATTTATTTTTCCCTCCAGACCACACTTCTCAGTACTACAGACCCTTAGATCCCCTTTGTTTATGTCTCCCCTTGAAGTCGCAAAGCCATCTTGAACTCAACGTGTTCAAACTGAAATCACCATTTCCCCGGCTCTCTTCCAGCATTACCCATATCTCCACGATGGCCTTACTGTCTTCACCGGACTCGCTAGAAATTCTGAGTCATTTCGCACTCTTTCGATCCCCATCCCACGCCGCCACATGTGTCGTAAGTGAATCCATTCCCAAGACACCCCATTTTACTTCTTAAATTGTTCCCTTCCCTGCCCTACTTGGTTCCTACCTCAATCCACTTGAACTACTACCACCTAGCACACTACCTACCGCAGACCCTAATTTGTCCAACACTGGCTCTTCCTGTGTTCCCACACTGCAGCTGATCTTTTCAAAACACAGACCTGAACACGTCAAGGCCCCTCTCTCTAAAGGAAATGAACGTTCTAGACAGGGCCAATATCCTGCTTAGTGTGCTCCAGTGAAACACTGGCATTCTCCCTGCAGCCGATTGTGGCTACAATGGCATCTTGCAGTCCCTCAGGCTTGCAGTGTTCCCTACTGACAAGAAGTCCTTTATACAAAGGACTTGTTTTCCCTTCCTCCCTCCTTCAGTTCCTCATCCTTAAGATCTTTGCATGCGACTTCCTCCTCCAGGAAGCCTTCCCTAATCTCCTTGACCAGAACAGTGAATGGCCCTACTCTAAGCTCGCATACTCTAAAAGATTCAATTTATTGAAAAAATTCAATTTATTGAATTAGATCATTGGCTACGAAAGTTTGCTTCCTCTTTCAAAGTATTCTCTGGTGTTCTGCAGAATTCGCTGCTTCAGACTCTGCCAGAGCATCTTTAGTATCGGTAGGGGAGAACGTCACACCTGGACTCCGAGGAAGCAGCCCCTTCCTAGGCGTTCATGTTTCCCCTGGCTGCTGCTGCCTTACCAGTTTCCAATACTGTGAACAATCGCCTCTAGCCCAGCATTTACTTACCCTGTAAGGTACTGAGTGTGTGTGTGTGTGTGTGTGTAAGGTTTCTCTCATTATGGTCAGATGCTTTAAACAGCCGTTTTACGTACCTCTGAATACTCAACCCCCAGTGCAAGGCCTGTTATAAATGTTTGGAATCACCCTGTAGCCCGTCATCCAGTGATATAGAGCATTTGTTGATTTCTCTGCTTGTAATGCCATCCCCTCATTTTGTATGACAAACTCTTACCTTGGTATAAAGGAGGCAGGATATAGTGTTACCTTCAACAATGTAGGCATACTTAATCTCTTTTTTACAGTTTCATTCGAAAAATGATACTTTTCTTAAAAGGTTGTTGGGAGGATTAAAAGAGTTCATGACTAAATTCTTCTCTTTTCCCATTGCCAGGTCATAGCTCTCCCATTCCTTAGGGAATCTTGTCTCATCTCGGGATTAAATTTTTGGAATCCTTCCAATCCAGTTGGCTCTTCATCTCGGCCATCCAGTTTTGCACCCTTTTATAAAAGTACAAACTGGAGGACAAACTATTTGCAAGTGTACAAGCCCTTCTTTCCTGTTCGCTAGAAAGGAGATCTTCCAGTGGTGGGATGGATTTGCGTAGCTGCACAGGACTTCAAATACTTTCAACAGTAAAGGCTGAAAAACAAAATGGTCAGATTTCCCTATCAAAACAGTTGAGCTGCTTGTTCATTTTCTTCTACATTTATAAAGTGCCCAGCTCACAGAACACACATTTTAGTTCTTACTTACATCCATCGTTCTAAGTTTATTGAGCTGTAACGAAAGATTTTATAATTCAGGACAAGCAACTCCACAGTGAATCATCTGGTAGCTTCCAGTATAATGGTACATTATTTTTATCAACTAGATACTATGGCCAGTTTATTTTCTTTGCCTGTTGGTGTTGTCAGAGTTGAAACGTAGCATATTAAAACTTACACTCTTTAAAACTCATAAACATTTTATAAGAAAAAAAAAACATGAAAAATGCTTGCATACGGGTAAAACATGGTACAGGCCCTCGCTGAAGATTCCCTATTTCCTCTTGACCGTGTGCACAACTCTTGTTTTTCATCCCAGTATTATTTGTTTTTTGTTTTGGCAATTGAGTAGGAAACCTAACACCATCTAGGCAATATTTCAAATCTGAGCCAAATATAGCCCGGGAGGTTTTCACGGGCCCGGGGATCAGGGCCTCTGGAGAGTGTTCTTAGGTTTGAAAACTCTGCTTGTGTTGTTAGCCCCAGCTTTGAAATCAACCTCATTTGGCTTTCTCCTGGGGTGAGGTAAGCGCCGAGTCATCAAATGACCCTTTGTGACGTTCACGAGTGACAAAAGCCCCCAGCACTCTCCGGGTCTCCGCTGGGTTTTCTCGACCGGCTGGATGACAGCGACCAGGGCCTCTTCAGGTCCGACTCCTTTCCACGCACACGCACACCCACCTCCACTCTCCCCAACCTTTGTCGGGCCCACCACGCTCCTCTCCTGCTGCGGTCTGCGACCACCAGGGCCAGTTTCGGGGTTTTCTTTCTCCCGCGAGACTTGGCAGAATAGGCTTTAAAGGAAGAGGAGGCAGGGGAAGAAGTCAGAGATAACTGTAGCGCTAAGGGTCCTCATTAACTGAAGCACGCCCCTGCGCGACAACCAGCGGCGCAGATCTGCGGCGGAGGCCACACAGACAAGCGACCCCGGACCAACCGCCCTGCTGGCCCTGCCCAACTGCCCGCCCTGGCTCGTCACGTGACGGGGAGCGGCGCGCGTCGGCAGCGGCGCCGATTGGCTGGCGGCGGGAGCGCGGGGTTTGATGGGAAGGTATTGGCTCGGCCCGGGGCTCTGTCAGTGGCGGCCGCTGCGTGCTGAGGAGGCAGGCTGTGTACGCGGTGGCGGCCGAGGCTGGCAGGGGTGGACGCCGGGGCTGGGCTGCGCCCGCTTCTCGCAGGTAAAGCGCTCGACATGAGGGCATTTGTGAGGCCTTGGGAGGGGGAGGCGCGCTGAGGCTTGCCCGAGGAAATACGCTCCCGGCTTCCCGGCTCGCCTCCCCCGGCGCTCCTGCCGCATGCCCCGTGGCCTAGGGGCTCTGAGGCGGTGTCTACTCAGACTGGCGCGGGGGTGTGCGCCGACAGGGTCTCGCCGCCTACTTCCCTCGATTTCCCAGCCCAGCGGCAGGGGTGGCTCTGGGGTGCTGGAGACCCCGGTCCTGCGGTCTCCGCCCCCACCCCAGGGGCTGTTCTCGGAGATTCAGAGCGGTGACTGGCTTGAGCCTCAGCTCTTTGGCCCGTCTGTAGGTGCGGGCAAAGATTCAAAACGCCCCAAACGAGCAGATCCCGAGGTAGACTCTGCGCCTTGACTGTTGTGCCCATCTTGAATGTCTCGGACTTGTGCGGAGGAGGCACGAGTTGGAAAGATCCGCGGGGACTGAAAACTGTCAGAGTCACGCCGCCCAGCCCCGGCATGTGGGCGTGGATTGCGGGCCACTTCGCAGAAGCGGCCCTAGCACCATTGTCCTTACGGAGGGGCGCTGGGCGGCTTGAGGGGTGGGGCGGGAGGGCGAAGATGCGTAGGTGTCCCAGGCGTGGCCGAGGAAGGCAAGCAAACCTAACCAGCATCAGTCAGTTTCTGGCCTTGAACGTCGTGTGTGCGCAGATCGAGAGCGCGCTGGGATTGGTGAACTCAGTTTTTGCTGATGGTGCGCGCACGGTTCTGAGCAGGACTTGTGACTCACTGAGTTTCGCATGTTCCGCTTTTCCCACGTAGCTTCTGGCTTGTGGTGCTGGTGTCTACTCTTTCCTCCTTTCTCAGTGTCAGGACTGACCCCGCTCAGCTACGTTCCGGTGGTTGTGAGTAGGCCTGGTATCAGGCATACTCCTGTGTTCTACCTGCAGGGAATGCTAATCCCTTGACCCCAGTTCTCTTAGGAGGACCCAATTGATTTTTGAACACTTTGTCTTAACCAGGAGTGGTGCGTTTGTAGTTAGATTTTTAAAAGTTCTTTGACATTTATTTAAATCAGATCTGTAATGCTGTTAATACATCTATATAATGTCTATGTATTACTAACTTGAAAGAGAACATAAAAAGAGGAAGCAGTTATGGCTACCATAAAGGTGTGATTCTGTGTAAAAATCTTTCTAGTCAAAATTATTTTGATAGCATTTATTTTAGGATGAAAACAGACTCAACCATGAAAGCAACCATTTAATAATCATCGTGTAGTGAAAGTGCTTTTAGAGGTGTACTTCTTTTCATTGATTTTTAATTTTGGACAGTTTGTTTTGGAATATTTCAGAATTCCCATTTCAATTAGAATATTTGAGAGAGTTCAAGAGCAAATCACCTTTAAATTTAAATTGTATAATCCTCATACAGTGTGTTTTGGAGGTAATTTGATGGTGATGAAAAAGTTTATACTTAAGTTTGGAACAGGATTAATTAAGGCTAAAACTAAATTTCCATTGCTGTTTTCTGAAAGACCTACTGGGTTATTTTAATGGAAGAGTCTGCAGGATATTTTACTTTTTTTATTAGAGAAAATAATAGCAATGTAATTTAATAAAAATATGATCTGTAATTTTATTTACAATTTAAAAAATATGAAGTAGGTGCTTTGTAAGAAGCTGGAAAGGTGCTTTAAGTAAGTACTACACGTGTTTTCTTATAATAGTATAATAATTGCTATGATTTATTAAGCACTTACTGTGTGTTGGATACTGTGCCAAATGATACATAATTTCATTTAATACACCAATTATACAATGTGTAGATATTGTCACCATTTTATAAATGAGGTAACTGAGTAATAGAGAGTTTAAGTAATTTGCCCAAGATCACATAATCACCAATATGAGATTGACCTATATTTTAAATACAGGTCTGTGTTATTCCATTATATTAACGTTGCATGAAGTGAACTGAAGATTTAAGAAAAACATTTCTCAAGATTTTAAATTCTGACACTCAAACCTGAGTGAATAGTAGTTGGTAGAAAGCATTTTAAAAAATATGTTATTGTTCATTAAAAAACACATTTAAATGCACCCAGCTCTTAAGATTTCATGCCAGATCATTTTGTGATATCAAAGTGGAAAGACACTCTGTACATGCCATAGTAGAGTTCCTGGGAACAACCCATTTGAGGTTGAGCCATCTGTCCACTTGAGCACAAGCAAATTGATTTATGCTTCAGAGGGAAATGCTAGGGTTATTTGACTCCCCTGTGTTTTCCATGTACACGTATCTGAAAGGAAGCAGATCTGTTGAGAAAACAACAATGATCATAGATATAAAAACAAGTTGTGTTGAACAGTTATGTGTCAGGCACTGTTGAAACAGTTCAGAATACATTATGTCATATAAACTTTTCAGAAGGTAAAGAGGGTCCTTGACTATTTATCCCTTTTTTGCAGATGGGGAAATTGGGTAACAGAGAGGTTTGGTAACTTATTTGTCCAAGGTTTCATAGTAAAGTGATTGGCCACAGGAGTTTGAGTTAAGGTTTTTGGGTTGACAAGAGAGAACCATTAGTTGAAAATAGAAGACATGTGAAATTAAAGCTAAAGAAATATTTAATTATTTAATTTTGTTATGTTTTCATGCCTGTTGGAAAGTACCACTCATTACATGTGCATTATAATCAATCAACTTATTTAGCAAATACCCAAATTTGATCGAAAAATTGTTGGAACAATAAAGGTTGACTATTTCTTTGGTTATGAATAGGAAAGCATGGATATGGCATTTTAGGACTATCACCCTAATGTTGTTTTAGAGCACAGATTTAAAAGCACAATCCCTTGCTGCAAAGAATCTGTGAAGCTCAGCCCCAATTGTTTCATTAGCATCAAAACAATTCTCCAAGCAAGTAATTGATGTCAAAATTAGTATTAATTGTGATATTATGCATGTATTTCATGTTGTGCTTATTTTAAGAGTGACATGCAGTAAACAAGGGCAACACTTGTAGACTTCTAGTACTTACTCTGCCTCTGTCTGGAACTACATGATTTTGGCAATCATTTAGCTTCTCTTTAATGGAGATTTAAACATTCACATTTAATCAGATAAAGGAATTGGGTTACATGATACATTGTACTTAACACTGTCTCTTGTGTTTATAACTCCCTTTCCACTTCAGTAGTTCTGTTTACCAACTCTTTGAGAATGTCATAGGTATTTTCTTATATATAACTGTTCCAATCTAATCTATATGAATCAGACTTCATTTCTGATTTTGTGTTACTCAAAATAAATGATTGGTTTTTAGGAAAAAAAAGATCTTCCTCTGCCACCTAATGTTTTTAGGACCTTAGCAAATTACTCCACTTCTCTAGCTTCATGTTACTCATTTGTAATATGGGGGGGGGGGGAGTAATATCTAAATGATAGAATTCATGTAAAACATTTGTTTTAGTGCAAGCTAGAGATTAAATGAATGATACTGGTTTTGTTATTAATTTCATATATTGAAAATTCAGTCAAGTGTGTGATGGCTACAAACTTAATTTGGAGGCATATAATTCTTTTATAAATAAAAATGTGGTCAATTGAGTACCAACACTGTAGTAGATACCATACACCAATTCCAAAATAGTGTGATGATGTATACTTTGAATATACCAAGTTGAGTGGTTCCTCTGAATATCAGCCCCCTCACCTTTGTTTTCTTTCTTTCTTTTTTTTTTTTTAAAGATTTATTTTTATTTATTTGAAAGAGTCCCAGAGAGAGGTAGAGACAGAGAGAGAGAGGTCCTTCATCTGCTGGTTCACTCCCCATATGGCCGCAACGGCCAGAGCTGGGCTGATCTGAAGTCAGGAGCCAGGAACTTCTTCCGTGTCTCCCACGTGGGCGCAGGGTCCCAAGGATTTGGGCCATCTTCTGCTTTCCCAGGCCAGAAGATGAGCAGCTGGGACTTGAAGCGGTGCCCATATGGGATGCTGGCACTTCAGGTCAGGGCTTTAACCCACTGTGACACAGCACGGGCCCCAGGCCCCTAAACTTTCTTGGTGATAATTTTTAGCACCTTAAGAAGGTTGAGAGGGGCTGGTGCTGTGGTGCAGTGGGTTAACGTCCTGGCCTGATGCGCTGGCATCCCACATGGCGCTGATTCAAGACCCGCCTGCTCCACTTCCTGTCCAGCTCTCTGCTATGGCCCGGGAAAGCAGTAGATGATGGCCCAAGCCCTTGGGCCCCAATGTCTGTGTGGGAGACCCAGAAGAAGCTCCTGGCTCCTGGCTTCGGATCGGCACAGCTCCGGCCATTGTGGCAATTTGGGGAGTGAACCATCGGATGGAAGACACTCTCTCTCTCTCTCTCAGTGTAACTCTGAATTTCAAATAAATAAATAAATCTTTTTTAAAAAAAGTTGAGATTTATTTGATGTCTTGACTCAAATTTACACTTTAGTTCATGAAAGTTCTTGGATTTCCTAGAACCACATTTTAGAAATTTGAGTACTGAGGTAATATTAAAGAGTTAATAATATTTGGATTATAACTTACATTGGCTTGTGACATTCATTATATTTATCAACTTTATAGATACTTTGTCCTTAAAAATGACTTTGTAAGTAAGAGTATCATAGTTAGACACTTTGTTACTTTTGTAAGAAACTCCAATATAGATATGCCTTATGCTAATTCCTCTATATAAATAGTGTTGCAGGTGAATGTTCTTATTGAGTACTGGTATTTTGTAATTATATTTGTAGTTAAAAAAATGTGAGCAGATACTTTTTTTTGATGGGGGACAATGAAGTAGTTCCATACATTGGCAAGTACAAGCTGTAATCTGGTTAAGAATGTCACTTTAAAAGTATACTTTCAATATTTCAACTTAAAAATAAAAAATATTATTGAAGATAAATTGATTTAGAGTATAATATTGTCTACTACAAAACATTGTAGAGTCATAGAAAAACACCTAAAGATATATAGTTTGCTGACATGAAGATCAACTGGCTGGGGGGACTTAGACAAAATTTCAGAGAGAAATGCTTATCTGGGTATTGGACTGCAGTATTTAGTAATAGGAAGCAGAAGTCTGAAGATAGAAGGGCTTTTTAAATTCATGTTTCTCCTGGTTTATTGGGTTAATCATTCTTTTCATTTATTTTTGTTTTTTTTTAAATCTGTAAGATGTTAATATTGAAGGCTAAACTGTGAGCAGGGGTTGATATTAACAGTAATTTACAGAAAAGAAAGTCAAGGCTCCAAATTATTAAATGACTTACTTAAGATCACAGGTAACCTTGTAACCCTTATTTTCTTATTCAAAATTCAGTTGGCTTTGATATTATTCTAAACATTGTAAAACATCCATAATTCCAAATAACTAGCTCACCTGGGGAGACAGATGAATGGCAGAAATAGTTATTTAAAGTAGATTAAATGAGGCCCTGGCACCGTGGTGCACTGATCCTCCGCCTGCCGCGCCGGCATCCCATATTGGCGCCGGTTCTAGTCCTGGTTGCTCCTCTTCCAGTCCAGCTCTCTGCTACGGCCTGGGAAAGCAGTGGAGGATGGCATAAGTGCTTGGGCCTCTACACCCACATGGGAGACCAGGAGGAGGCTCCTGGCTCCTGCTCCTCGGATCGGCGCAGCTCCGGCCATTGCAGCCATTTGGGGAGTGAACCAACGGAAGGAAAACCTTTCTCTCTCTCTGTCTCTCACTGTCTGTAACTCTACCTGTCAGATAAATAAAATCTTTAAAAAAAAAAAAGTAGATTGAATGAAAGTAGTATAATAAAGCTTCCATTACAAGGACAACATAGGGAAGCTACTTAAAAAAATAGAAAATTGCAAAGTGGTATGAATATATACTTCAAAAATTCTTTTCCATTTAAAAAGTCTTTCCAGCTTTATTTCCACTTTTAAATATGTTCTCACTATGAAGAAACAATTTATTAAAGATATATTTATTTTTATTGGAAAGGCAGAGTTACAGAGAGATAGGTCTTTCATTCATTGGTTCACTCCCCAAGTGGCAGCAATGACCATGGCTGGGCCAGGCCAAAGCCAGGAGCCAGAAGCTTCTTCCAGGTCTCCCACATGGGTACAGAAGCCCTGGAACTTGGGACATTTTCTGCTGTTTCTCCCAAGCTATTGCAGGGAGCTAGGTTGGAATTGGAGCAGCTGGGACATGAACTGGTGCCCATGTAGGATGCCAGTGATGCTGGCATCATGTTCTGTGGCTTAATCTGCTATGCTTCAGTGCTGGCCCCAAAGAAATGATCTTCCAAAGGTGGCATACATCCCAATGATTGAATTTAAATCCCACATAATTAGCATATAAAGAAATTAATTATTTTGTAGTATTTTTAGGTAATATTGCACTATCTAAATTTTAGAGTGGATATGTTGTATGTTTAACTTAACATTTAAAAATACTTGCTCTATTTCTAGCTGTGACTTCTTTTGGACAGTTGGTGATATTTGCCATTGTGCCCAATTTCTATGAGTAAAAGATGGGTGGATTATTTTCTCGATGGAGGGTAAGTTATTTTTCTTTACCATCTAGCTAGTTCTTAAGTTTAATGTGAAAGTGTTACATAATGGTGCTTGTAAAAGTTTCCTTTGTGGTATAGCCTTCAGTAGTAGTTTGATACTATCTTTCACTTTGCTTAATTTCTTTTTTCTTCTCTATAAATTGCTTTTTTACTTGGATTTTATTTTAAAAATTCTATTTGCTCTATAGATATCTGTTTATTTGACTAAGTTGTTTCACTTTGACTTAGGACATTTTATTTCTGCTTTCATGTGTTTTTGTGCAAATGTTTTCTTCTCATATTGCTTACATTTCTCACTTACTTGAAAGGTGGAAGAAGTTAAATATTCTACAACATACTTGAAGTTTTTGTTTTAAAGATTTACTTATTTGTTTGCAAGACAGAGTTATAGATTGAGTGAGAGACACACAGAGAGAAAGAGAGCAAGATCTTCCATCTGCTGGTTTACCCCCTAAATGGCCAACAGCAGGGGCTGGGCCAGGCTGGAAGCCAGGAACCTGGAACTCCATTCAGATCTGCCACATGGGTGGCAGGGGTCCAAGTACTTGGACCATCTTCCACTGCTTTTCCAGGCACATTAAGTAGGGAGCTGGATTAGAAGTGGAACAGCCAGGACTCAGATTGGCACTCACATGGGATGTTGGTGTTGTAGGCCATTGCTTAACACTCAGTGCCACAACACTGGCCTCTACACTTATATTTTTTAAAGATTATTTTTTTTTACTTAAAACTTGTCACAAATATTTATTAAAATCACACTAAATACACTTTTAGGAATTAGGTTAAACAAAATTCAAAATGCAGTTTGATTTTATTGGCCAAGTCTTTAGAGGAAATATCTCAAATTTAGAGCTAGAAAATATAAATGTAAGAGGCGATAATATAACCTAGGACAAATTGTTTATTTTTTGCTTCTATATTATTACAATAGAGTCTAGCAATACTTGGTACAAAATTTAGTGTTTTTTTAAAATATTTATTTATTTATTTGAAAGGCAGAGTTACAGAGAGGCAGAAACAGAGAGAGAGGGAAAGAGAGAGAGAGAGAGAGAGAGCTGTCTTCCATCCACTGGTTCACTCCCCAGATGGCCGCAACTGCTGGAGCTGCGCTGATCTGAAGCCAGGAGCCAGGAGCTTCTTCTGGTCTCCCATGAGGGTCCAGAGCCCAAGGACCTGGGCCATCTTCTACTGCTTTCCTAGGCCATAGCATAGGGCTGGATCGGAAGTGGAGCAGCCAGGACTTGAACCAGTGCCCATATGGGATGCCAGCACTGCAAGTGGTGGCTTTACCCGCTGTGCCACAGCACTGGCCCCTTAGTTTTTGAACTGTTGGTAGAACAGCATTATTTTGGATTGGCATTATATTGACTCTGCCTTTTTTCTTTCCTTTATTTTTTAAATTGATAGATAAAATTGTATATATTGAAGTATGTGTTTGTTTTAAGGAATGGCTAAATCCAGCCAATTAAAAGATGTATTATCTCAAATAGCTATCAGTTTTATGGTAAGAACACTTGACATACAAGAATGCATCATCATTAGTTGCAGTCACCATGGGGTATAATAGATATTTTGAACTTATTCTTCCTATCTAACTGTAATTTCATATTCTTCAACAACCCTCTCCCTCAATTTCCCCAGCCTCTGGTAACCACTGTTCTACTCTTTAATTCCATGAGATGAGTTCTTTTGGATTTCACATATGAATGAGGTGACTCCCCTTGTAAAAATCTTGTGATAGTTCTGTCTAAGTATCAGATTTATCTGTTCTTCTGTTCTCTTTTTTACTAGGTTAAACTGTATGAAATTGCCAATATTTAAGTACTTATAAAAATGGCAATCACATACAGTTCAACCTAATGTTAACAGCTCTTCTGGGAAGTACAAAGAGCTGATATTCATTACCCTCTTGGATTGTTGAGTATGTAATTGGTAAATATTTTCTTAAGTATTATAAGAGCCATTTTGGCTGGTTTTTGTTTTAGATGGTATTAAAAAAACTTTGGCAAACAAACTCTGCTATAATGAAGTATTCTGAGATGCCCTTTAAAAACCTGATCTTCAAAACAGTACTTAGGAATTCAGAATGAAAGTAAGCTATTGATTTTGACCCCTAGAGTCATAAGTGAACTTTTAGCATCAGACCATCTTTAGACCATTTTCTGGAATAATAATATCTAAGAACATTTTTCTTGGAGCAAAATTGTTTCTCTCTCTGAAAGTATGCTCTATTGAGGTTTAGAATGGGAAGAGTTAAGCTATCAGGGTTGAAAGTCTTTCTGGGACTAAAGAAATTAAATAGAGAAATGCTTGTTTCTTTAATCTTATGAGGTTGTATTTGTAATTATAATTTTTATTTAAATCATTATAAATAAGCAGGAATACATGTTATATAATGTTTGCAAAAACAATATTTGATTAAAATGTTCTTTTATGACTATGTAAATAAAAATTTTTCTTTTTCTTTGTAGTAATAAGTTTTAATGCTATCTCATTTCTGTTTCCATAACAGACAAAACCTTCAACTGTAGAAGTGCTAGAAAGTATAGATAAGGTATGTTCTTTGTTGGTGAAGTATTCATTTTAATTCATTTTAACTATTAAATATTATTTTAGTATGTATAATTGTGGAGACTAAATCTGGCATGGGAATTTAGAGATGACATGGAGTAAGTCTGAGAACTTTAATGTTACATGATCTCAAAAAAATCCAGTCTATCAGTGACTTAAGTCTGTATCAAGTAATAGAATCTTTAAGAATAAAATTAGATCAACAGCATGAACTCAATATTAAAGATAGGATAAAATAATTATAAGAGTGTTCAATAATTTTTAAGTCTACAGCATTTACACAGTTTTTATATTACCATCAAAAGTAGTTATTTCTCAGGAATATTAAAAGTGGTAAATAGACTAGAAGAATCTACTATGGATCACTTTCAGTTTTTCTTCTTTTTTTTTTAAGATTTATTTGAAAGGCATAGTTGGAGAGGGAGAGTAAGAGGTGGGGAGAGAGAGGTCTTTCATCTGCTGGTTCACTCCACAAATGGCCATAAGCTGTAGCCAGAAGCCCAAACTCCATTTGGGACTCCCATGTGGGTGGTAGGGACCCAAATACTTGGGCCATCTTTTGCTCCTTTCCCAGTCACATTAGCAAGGGAGCTGGATTGGAAGTGGAGCAACCAGGACTTGAACTGGCATTTATATGGGATGCCGGCATCATAGGTGGCAGCTTAACCCACTGAGCCACAACACTGTCCCCATTAATTTTTATTTTTTAAAGATTTATTTGTTTATTTGAGAGGCAGAGTTATAGACGAGAGGGAGAAAGAGAGAGAGAGAGAGAGAGAGAGACTGAAAGAGAGAGAGAGAGAGATGGAGAGAAAGAAAGAAATCTTCCATCCACTGATATATTCCCCAAATGGCTGCAATGACCAGAGCTGGGCCGACCTGAAGCCATGAGCCAGGAGCTTCTTCCAGGTCTCCCACGTTGGGTACAGGGGCCCAAGGACTGAGGTCATCTTCCATTGCTTTCCCAGAGCATTTAGCAAGGAGCTAGATCAGAAGTGGAGCAGCCAGAACTCAAACTGGTACCCATATGGGATGCTGGCGCCACAGGCAGAGGCTTAACCTACTATGCCACAGCACCAGTCACCATATTTTATAATTACCAATGTTTTTTAGGTCTCATTCTAAGAGAATCATTAGTTGTTTGATTCAATCAGTATTATTTATTGATGCCAATTTCATTCTCTAATCTTTGCCTATTTTATAGGTTAAAAGTAGTAATTTTGCATTTTAAACAGTGACTTGGCAGAGTAGGCATTTAAAAATTTTAGCTTCATTTTTAGTTTTTCATCTTATGTTCTATTTAAAATTATTAGAATATTATATTTCATTGAGTTTTAAGAGTTCTTTCTGTATAACCTTCCATGTTAAGAATTTTTAGCATTTTTCAAATGATGTTTAAGATTTATTAATGTGAAATAATTTTCTCTTAACAGGAAATTCAAGCATTGGAAGAATTTAGGGAAAAAAATCAGAGATTACAAAAATTATGGGTTGGAAGATTAATTCTTTATTCTTCAGTTCTCTATCTGTTTACATGCTTAATTGTGTACTTGTGGTATCTTCCTGATGAATTTACAGCAAGACTTGCCATGACACTCCCATTTTTTGCATTTCCATTGATGTAAGTATATTGTTTAAGTAGACCTTTTCTTTTCTTGATCAGATAGCTTTAATATATTCAGCTTTAATATATTCATATAATATGTTTTTATTATTAGATGGAAATGTCTCAGACTGAAAAGCTGAACCTTGTGTGCAGTTTGAAAAATATATCTTTAATAGAACAGTTGTTTTAAGTGTTTATTTATAATTCAACATATCTGAGGACTATTATTCAGAGCTATTAGTAATGATGGCTCTATGTGACAATATTCTGTGATTTTCTGTTAGATGGGAACATTGAGCATGAAGTGGTGGGAAATAATGGTAAAGGAGGGTTATTTATTTATTTATTTTTAAGATTTATTTTATTTGACAAAGTTACAGAGAGAGGTAGAGACAGAGAGAGAGAGAGAGGTCTATCTGCTGGTTCACTCCCCAAATGGCCACAGTGGCTGGAGCTGAGCCAGTCCGGAGCCAGGAGTCAGGAGCTGCTTCTTCCAGGTCTCCCACGTGGGTGCAGGGGCCCAGGGACTTGGGCCATCTTCTGCTGCCCTCCCAGGTACATTAACAGGGAGCTTGATTGGAAGTGGAACAACCGGGGATTCAAACTGGCGCCCATATGGGATGCTGGCGCTACAGGCCAGGGCTTTAACCTGCTGTGCCACAGCGCCGGCCCATACAGGAGGGTTTGTAAAACCAACAGAACAATTGCCCGAATGGTTCTAGATATATTCCATTCATTGGAACTCTTCTCCATTGACCTTTATTATGAAAGTATAATATATAGCACTTTACAGGAGGTGTTTTGATTGAGAATTTTTTTTTTTTAAAGGTTTTACTTATTTATTTGGGAGGTAGAATTACAGAGGGAGGGAGAGACAGAGGGAGGTCTTCCATCTGCCAGCTCCCTCCCCAAATGGCTGCAAAGGCTGGAGCTGGGCCATTCTGAAGCCAGGAGCTTCTTCTAAGTCTCCCTTGCAGGTGCAGGGGCCCAAACATTTGGGCCATCCTCTACTGCTTTTCCAGGCCATATCAGAGAGCTGGATTGGAAGAGCAGCAGCTGGAACACGAATGGCACCCATATGGGATACTGGCGCTGCAGGCAGAGGCTTAGCCAACTATGCCGCAGTGCTGACCCCTTGATTGAGAATTTTGAGATACGATTGAATAAAAAATTTGTTCATCCAATCAACAAACATTTATGGATAACCGATTATGTAGACATTGGATTATAATGGCATATGGTTAGAAAAATGTTAAATGGCTAACTGTAGTTGTTAGACTGCATATATTATGTAATAAGTATGACAAATATTATCAAAAAGTTATGGGAACATTTGATACAGGTCGCAACCTAGCTTAGGGTGGAAATAACACTCAAGGAAGAGCCTCTGTATTATTTTTTCCATTGCTGCCATGAATTTAGTAACTTATAACAACACTTATTAAATCGTAGTTCTTGCAGGTCAGAAGTTCAGTTGGCTTTGCATTGTTCTCTGCTTAGAATATCACAGGCCAAAATCAAGGTATCAGCAGCCTGGGATCTTATCTGGAGTCTTTTATTTTTTAAAGGTATATTCATTTATTTGAAAAATAGACATCTACTAGTTAATTTCCCAAATGGCTGTAACAGCCAGGCCTGGGCCAGGCTGAAGCCAGGAGCTGGGAACACCATACTAGTCTCTTTTTAAAAAGATTTTATTTGAAAGGCAGAGTTAGAAAGAGAGAGAGAGAGAGAGATCATCCATTCGCTGGTTCACTCCTCAAAAAATGGGGTTGGGTTAGGCTCCTGGTTAGGAGCCAGGAGCTTCTTCCTCATCTCTCATCTCATGAGTTTAGGGGCCCAACGACATGGGCCATCCTTAGCTGCTTTCGTAGGCACATTAAGCAGGGAGCTGGATTCAACGTAGAGCAACACAGATTAAAACCCACACTCTAGGCCAGTGCCATGGCTCCCTTGGCTAATCTTCTGCCTGCAGTGCCGGCACCCTGGGTTCTAGTCCTGGTTTGGGCGCCGGATTCTATCCTGGTTGCTCCTCTTCCAGTCCAGCTTTCTGCTGTGGCCCGGGAGTGCAGTGGAGGATGGCCCAAGTGCTTGGGCCCTTGCACCCACGTGGGAGACCAGGAGGAAGCTCCTGGTTCCTGAATTCGGATCGGCGTAGCTTGGACCGTAGGGGCCATTTGGGGGGTGAACCAACGGAAAAGGAAGACCTTTCTCCCTCTCACTGTCTAACTCTGTCAAAACAAACAAACAAACAAACAAACAAAAACAAAACAAAAAAAACCAAAAACAAACAAAAAACCAAACCCACACTCTGATAAAGAGATGCTGGAGTACGAAGCAGCAGCTTAACCCCTGCCCCCTGTGTGGTGTCTTTGAAGGGAATCTGCTTTCAGGCTCAACCAGGTTGTAGGCTAGTTTCTGCTGCAAGTCTGACTTTCTCTTCTGCTTGTAGCTAGGAGGAAGCTCTGCTTATAAGAACTTAAGTGAATTATATTTGATCCACCAGGATAATCTCCCTATTTTAAAATAAACTGAGTAATGACCTTAATTACCTCTGCAAAGTTCCTTCACAGCAGTATGTGGATTACTGTTTGATTGTGTAACCAGAGGATGGAAATCTTTGTGATAGGGGAAGGATATCTTTAGAATTCTGTCAACCACAAACTCTCTGAGGAAGCAGTGTTTGTGTTTGAGAACTGAAAGATGAGTATGGGTATCTAGGGTGGTATGACATGGTGTTTTAGGTAGAAGAGCTGTATTCTTTTGAAGGCCACATGGTAGGCTAGAGCATGGTCAGTGTAAACAATGGGAAGAAGGCCAAAGATTTGATCATAGAGAAAAAGCTGGGTAGCTGATAGGGATATTTCACGTGGGCCTTATAATATGTAATAAGAATTTTAGATTTCATTCTAAGAGTAGTAGGAAGCCATTGTAGCCACTTGACAGCAATAAAATGGATCTGGAGCACGAGTCTGAAGGGTGTTATAATTGTCTAGGAGAGAAACGATGGGTGGTGATTTGAACTTGAGTGATAAGTTTGAAGAGAAGCAGATGGACTGATGAAATAGGTGGATTGAAGAGATTTAGGAGATAGAATTGAAGTTACGTGGAGAGGCTTTGATGGTGAATGGACATGGGCTAAAGGGGAAGAATCCTTATCAAGGATAAAACTTAAGTTTGTGGTTTGGGAAATTTGGCTGGTGGTAGTGTCGCCTAACTAAATAGGGAGCACTGTGAGGAGCAAGTTTAGTGACCCACCATTTGCCTGTGTGCTTTTCAGATAGAGCTGCCAAGTAGGTGGTTATGTTTGAATATGAAGATCACAGGAGAAATCTGAATGGGAGATACGACTTTAGTGTTTGGTACCTTATAAACGTTAACTGAAGTCATCTTCTCTTCATGCATTAAATATTAGGCATCTGCAATGTGTTAGTTATTAGCTAGACACTAATGATAGAGAAAGTAGTAATAAAGTCTCCGTCTTCATGGAGCTTACATTCTGCTAGGGTGGGAAGACAAAAAATAGAGACAGGCAAAACAAAGACATAGTTAAGAGAGAGAGAGATAGAGAGGGAGGGAGAGACAAGTGCAGTGGAGATGGATGGTTTTGGAAGACCCCTTTTGAAGAGGTGGTTTTTGAGTTCAGAACTGAAGTATGAGGAAGAACCAGGTGGAAAGAATTAGAATTTATGAAAGATTATTTATATATAATAGCACATTGATCTACAGAGAGACATATAGAAGGATCATCCTCAAAATATTGAGAGTATTCTTTCTAGGTGGTAGAATCTTAGTTATTTCTTGCCATATACTTTTTTGCTGTTTGAATTTGTTGGTATCAATGTGTTCTTCATATCCTAAAATAAAAAATGTAGTAATTGAGGGAGTATCTTTCTAAGAGAACATAAAATGCAAAGGCTGTGAAGTAGGAGAGAATATGATTTATTTAAGAACCAAAAAAATAGATATATCTGAAATGTGTGATGGAGAGGAAGAAGTGATAAGAGAGAGGTTAGCTTGTAGAATCAGGCAGGATCCACCTCATGGAGGCTCAGGGTTAGAAGTTTGAAGTTGGGAAAAATGGGAGGTTTGTAAAGTCTTAGTGGAAGAGTGGCATGATGAGATTCAAGTTAAGGGTGTCTCATACTGCCCTGTGGAGATTGGGTAAGAAGAGAACAAGAGTAGAAACAGGTAGGAGTTGTTATTGAAGTTTAATCTAAAGATGACTGCCCAGTGATACTTGAGTGAATGTAGATGACTTGGCAATATTTTAAAAGTAATACTGATAGAATTTGATGGGAGGTAAGGGAAAAGGAGAAATCAAGGGTGATATTTAAAGTTTTGATTTGGAATTTTGTGGCAGTAGGATCTTTTTCTTTAGGATTACTGTAGTAAAAGAGATTGTGTTTCTTTTATCTTCAGTGCAGAACTTTTTGTTTTTTAGATTTATTTTATTTATTTGAAAGGCAGAGTTACGGGGCTGGGGGTGGGGTGGCAGAGAGAAGTCTTCCATCCACTGATTCACTCCCCAAATGGCTGCAATAGCCAGGACTGGGCCAGGCTGAAGTCAGGAGCCAGGAGCTTCTTCCAGGTCTCCTACATGTGTGCAGGAGCCCAAGCACTTGGGCCATTCTCTGCTGCTTTTCCAGGTGCATTAGGGAACTAGATCAGAAGTGGAATAGCCAGGACTTAAACAAGTGCCTATGTGGGATAATGGTGTTATAGGCGGTGGCTTAACTCCCTGTGCCACAAGGCTGGCTCCCAAGGATATTTTGAAATTGAAATTCGTGAACTCATAAACTTTTAAATTTATGTGTATGAATTTGAACATACATTGTTCAAATACAAGAGCTCAAATTACATACTTAAAACTGTGATTGTCTGCTAACTTCTTTATTTTCTTTCTTTGTAAAATCTTTTAGCATGCTTTTTATCCCAGGAATGGTAGTGGATTTTATAACGCGAAATCCCCTTCCCTTGTTTTCTTTTTACTTTTCATAAAGAATGGAGAAAAGAAATTTAGAAAGGGAAAAAATGGTTGATTTTTATATTTTCAATAAAGATTTATTTTTTTATTTGAAGGGAGAGACACACACAGAGAGATCTTCCATCTGCTGGTTCACTCCTCAAATGTCTACAATGGCCAAGGGCTGGGGCAGGCTAAAGCCAGGGGCCAGGAACAACTTCTAGGTCTCCCAGGTGGTTGCCATAAGCCCAAATACTTGGGCCATCTTCCACTGCCTTTCCCAAGGCCATTAGCAGGGAGCTGGATTGGAAATGGAGCAGTTGGGACTTGAACTGGTGGTATCTATATGGGATGTTGGCATTGCAGGCGGTGGCTTTACCTACTATGCCACAATGCTGGCCCCAATTATGCATTTGTAAATACAGTCAACCCTCTGTATCTTTTGCATCCATGGCTTCAACCAAATGCACATTGAAAACATTAAAAAAAAAAGTTTATACCTATCATGTACCTTTTTTCCTGTCATTACTCAATATAGTGTAGCAATTATTTGCCTACCATTTACATTTTCTTAAGTATCATAAGAAGAGATGGTTTGAAGAATGTGGGAGGATGTACATAGGTTATATGCAAATACTATGTCTTTATATAAGGGATTTGAGAATCTGTGGATTTTAGTGTCCTGGAACCAATCCCCCATGAATACCAAGGGATAACTATCTGGAAAAAAAATCCACAAAATGACTTCACATCAATTTCAATATAGGAATTGATTTTGTGATTATAAAAGATTTGCACTTAGTTGTAGTATCCAGTAGGGTGCCCATTCTAATGGCTATCCAGAAATTGTGGTTCACTAGATTTGTTGTTATGACCCATAAGAAAGTTTTTTTGGCAAAAATACCATATACTGTTTGTTTTTTAAAGGTATAAAAGTTTCAGGGGCTGGCGCTGTGGCGCAGTGGGTTAATACCCTGGCCTGAAGCGCCAGCATCCCATATGGGCGCCGGTTCAAGACCCGGCTGCTCTACTTCGATCCAGCTCTCTGCCATGGCCTGGGAAAGCAGTGGAAGATGGCCCAAGTCCTTGGTCCCCTGCACCCACGTGGGAGACTTGAAAGAAGCGCCTGGCTCCTGGCTTCGGGTTGGCACAGCTCCAGCCATTGTGGCCATTTGGGGAGTAAACCAGCGGATGCAAGACCTCTCTCTCTCTCTACCAGCGGATGCAAGACCTCTCTCTCTCTCTCTCTCTCTCTCTCTCTCTCTCTCTCTCTCTCTCTCTCTCTCTTTCCCTCTCTCTCTCTCTGCCTCTCCTCTCTCTGTGTAACTCTGACTTTCAAATAAATAAATAAATTTAAAAGTATAGAAGTTTCAGTTCTTAAACATGTAACTTCTTCAGTTGAATCTTTCCACTGTTTCATGTATGAAGCTTTATTAACCTTGCTGTGTCCCTCTGACTATTCTGCATCACCTGCATCTAATATTTCTTGGCTTGTTAAGCTTCGCAGCCACTTCTCACTTTGTTCGTTCATCTTGTGACCCTCATTCTCAGCTGTTGCAGTTTCTATTTCAGTGAGCTCTTCGCTTTTGGAAGCATAGACTAGTTATCCAACAAAGAATAGAATTGTTTTCTGATAGATGACAATCAAGAAAACATGAAATAAAATGCAATGATGTGAAGCTGGCTTTGTGGTAAATAGAACTCACCACAATGCATTTTCTTTTATGTGTGTAATGTGAGCTATTGCCTGGACTTTTTTTCTTTTGAAACAGTTTTGAATATTGGACTAAGATTTACATCAAAGAATTGGAAGCAGAAGGAATAGTAAAATATGTTGTTTTACTCTTCACTTTCTACATTGATCATATCTTAGAAATGTACCTAAATCTAAAGGAAATGATGTTTATTGCTGCATTCCCAGTCTCCCAAATCTTTTTATTAGAGAGGTTATGAATCAGTCCTGAGCATAAATTACATAATCACAACTATTCCAAAATTATCCTTATGGTAGAATATCAATATTCCATGTAAGATGCTTTCAGATTTTATAACATCTTCTCCTGGATATAATATGGAAAAACTTGTGATTACATTTATTTTTCAGCCTTTCAGACTAAATAGGATATTTATATCTCTCTAATAGTTTTAGCTGTTACTGAAACTTAAATTTATAATCAGAATATCCAGTTATTTTGTAGGAATCATTAAGATTTTGTGCTACAGTGAGAAGAGGTTTGGGTTACAGTTATAATTTTGTGTTTTTGTATTATACTGGTAGATATGCATCACTTTGAGAGTTGATTCATTTTCTAGCTGAAAAACCATTAACTTTTATCTCTACTATTCTTTTTTTTAAAAGATTTATTTTATTTATTTAAAAGACAGAGTTACAGAGAGAGGTAGAGACAGAGAGGTCTTCCATATACTGGTTCATTCCCTAGATGGCTGCAATGGCTGGAGGTGAGCTGATTCTGAGCCAGGAGCCAGGAGCTTCTTCTGGGTTGCCCATGTGGGTGCAGGGGCCCAAGGACTTGGGCCAGCCTCTGCTGCTTTCCTAGGTGCATTAGCAGGGAACAGGATCAGAAGTGGAGTGGCTGGGACTTGAACTGGTACCCTCATGGGATGCTGGCACTGCTGGCCAGGGCTTTAACCCACTGTTAATTTAATAAAAATAAAGTCGGGGGGGGGGGAGATCTTATCCATGTGGGCATCCCAGTTGGTGTCTTAAGTGCTATGTTTATCCACTGTCCTTTGCCTCTTGTAATAGGGTTGGAGGGAATTGAGATATGTTCCCATTTCCTTTCTTTTCTTGTATTTAAATTAAAAGCATTTAAGGATATGGCTTTTATCTTAACACAAATTTCATGCTTCCTTCCCTTTTTCCCTCAACTATAAAGTACTAGATACTTCCTCAGTTCAGCTAGAAATTTGACAAACAAAATTTATAGCCTTTTGAGGAGAAGCTAATTATTTGTTTCATGATAATCTAATGAGAATGCAAAATATCTTTCATGAATTACAGTTGGTTCTTAAAGGAGATGTTTTCTGTGACATCTTTATGCTTTAGGAGAATTTTTGCTCTTGGTTATGGTAGGTAAGAAAATCATTTTATAAGCATCCCATGCTTGATAGATATTTTATAGAATTCTGAAATTAAAAGAATTATGAAATAAGGCTTAGTGTCTAGAAATAGCACTAATTTTGCTACCTCCTTTTGGATTTTCTTTTTTTAATCTTGATTGTTAGCTAATAACTTCAGGGCCATGCTAAACTATAGAGAAAATAGTGAACATCCTTGGTAGTTTTTTTTTTTTTTGGAATGCTCCTAATTATTATTCTGACTTTTGAGTTTAGACATGTTTGATCATATTAAGGAATTTTGTGTCTATTTTATTTAGTTTATTGATTTACATATATTTGATTATATTAAATATTTTTGTGATTATTATTTTAGTTTTTTTAAAAAGATTTATTTATTTTAAAAGAGTTATATATAGAGAGGGAGAGACAGAGAGAGAGGGATCTACCATTCTCTGGTTCACTCCCAGATAACCGCAATGGCCAAGGCTAAGCCAGGCTGAAGCCAGGAGCTAGGAGCTTCTGGGTTTCCCACAGGAGTGGCAGGGGCCCAAGCACTTGGGTCACCTGCTGCTTTTCCAAGGCTGTTAACAGAGAGCTGGATCAGAAGTGGAGCAGCCTGGACACAAACTGGCACCCATGTGGGATGCCGGCATTGAAGATGGTGGCTTTACCTGCTACACCACAGTGCCGACCCCTTTATTTAGTTTTTTTAATCAAGAAAGTTTACCGAATTTTATTAAATACTGTTTCATTATCTGTGGATATAGGCATAAGATTGCACAGCTAACATCTTTTGAAACAATAATGCTGTGGTTTCAATGTATCCCTCAAAAAGCATGTTTTGGAAACTTAATCCCCAAAGTGAAGAGTGTTGGGAGGTGGGATCAAGGCATGAGGATGGAGTTAATAGATTAATGCCATTGCTGGAGTAGGTTCATTTTAAAATCAAGAGTTTGCCCTGCCTTTTGTACTCTTTTCCACAACTTCGCCATTGAATAATGTACAAGAAAACCCTCACTAGATGCTGGTACCTTGATACTGAACATTATGTCCAGAACCATGAGAATACATTTCTATTGTATATGAGTTACCTAGTCAGGTATTCTTTTATAACAGTACAAAATGGACTAAAACAAAAAAATTGTTTTTTTCTTTTTCTTTTTTTTTTTGACAGGCAGAGTGGACAGTAATAGAGAGAGACAGAGAGAAAAGTCTTCCTTTGCCGTTGGTTCACCCTCCAATGGCCGCTGCGGCTGGTGCTGCGGCCGGGGCACCACGCTGATCCGAAGCCAGGAGCCAGGTGCTTCTCCTGGTCTCCCATGGGGTGCAGGGCCCAAGCACTTGGGCCATCCTCCACTGCACTCCCTGGCCACAGCAGAGAGCTGGCCTGGAAGAGGGGCAACCGGGACAGAATCCGGCGCCCCGACCGGGACTGGAACCCGGTGTGCCGGCGCCGCAAGGCAGAGGATTAGCCTAGTGAGCCACGGCGCCGGCCGAAAACAGAAAATTGATAATAGAAGTGAGGTGGTTGCTGTGACAAACTCCTAAAAATGTGAAGCATCTTTGGAATTAGGAAATGGATAGGGACAGGAGTAGTGCTGAAGTGAATATTGGAGAAAGCCTCTATTGCTGTGAGCAGAGCATCAAGGGTTGTTCTGGTAGGGAAGAAGATAGCAGCTGTAGGGAAAGTCTAAAACTTTTTATTTTTTTCTCATTAAACTTTTTTTTTTTTTAAAGATTTATTTTATTTATTTGAAAGAGTTACAGAGAGAGGTAGAGACAGAGAGAGAGGTCTTCCATCTGCTGGTTCACTCCCCAGATGGCTGCAACGGCCGGAGCTGTGCTGATCTGAAGCCAGGAGCCAGGAGCTTCCTCTGGGTCTCGCACATGGGTGCAGGGGCCCAAGGACTTGGACCATCTTCTACTGCTTTCCCAGGCCATAGCAAAGAGCTGGATTGGAAGAGGAGCAGCCGGGGTTAGAACCGGCACTTATATGGGATGCTGGCGCTTCAGGCCTGGGCTTTAACCCTCTGCACCACAGTGCTGGCCCCTAAACTTTGTTTTAATGGGTCTTACAATTCTGGGACAGAATTTGGTCAAGTTGTTTCTGTTACAAAATATTGCCTTTAAAAAGTAATAACTTAAAACTGCCCAGCACAAAAAACTCCAGCAATAGGCCACAAAATATTCTCCTTTTGATGATTTAACAATGTATTGTTATCTTTAACTAGTCATTGATTATTATATTTGAATGACAATTGAGATCAATAGTTCTGATAGTCATCTTCCACCATTGATTAAGACTGGAATGGCAGGTATTATGGATAATACTCATTTAGCCTTCTGGGCAATTGATGGCCTCCTCACCTCTAGCATCCTTTGTGTCCACTGCTTTGATGACACCCACTGCATTTGTCTGTCTCATTTTACAAAAAGCAAATTAGAGATTTCTTAAATTTTTTTGATTAGAATGTTGGTAGAAATATTGTCAGATAAGGCAGTTCTGATGAGGTCTTAGATGAAAATGAGGAGTAGAATATGAGAAACTGGAATAAAGGCCATTCTTGTTAGAAATTGGCAACGAACTGGGATGAATTTTGTCCATGCCCTATAACTTTGTGGAAGGCAGAATTTAAGAGCAATGAACTAGGGTATCTGGAGGAAGAAAGATGGGTTATATTAAATTTTGAGACATCTTTTTTTTTTTAAACAATTTTTTTTTTTTTTTAATTTGAAAGAGATACAGAGAGAGGTAGAGCCAGAGAGAGAGAGAGAGGTCTTCCATTCCGCTGGTTCACTCCCCAAATGACCGTAACAGCCAGAGCTGAGCTGATTTGAAGCCAGGAGCCAGAAGCTTCTTCTAGGTCTCCCACGTGGGTGCAGGGACCCAAGCACTTGGGCTATCTTCTACTGCTTTCCCAGGCCATAGCAGAGAGCTGGATCAGAAGAGGAACAGCCAGGACTCAAACCAGTGAGCATATGGGATGCTGGTG
Source organism: Lepus europaeus (assembly GCF_033115175.1). Lineage (NCBI taxonomy): Eukaryota > Metazoa > Chordata > Mammalia > Lagomorpha > Leporidae > Lepus > Lepus europaeus. Next base: position 118,786,927 of record NC_084827.1, on the reverse strand, counting down.
CTGGAGGCTTGGGCTTTAACCCACTGCGCCACAGCACCGGCCCCTTGAGTCAGTCTTAAATTCCAAGAAAATTTCTACTCTTAGTGTTATGATTGTTATATAACAACACCAGAAAGTCTTTCTTTCTTAATGCTCTGGTACAGTTTAAATAGTTCTGTCATGATCTGTCCTTTATAGCTTGATAGAATTCCCTTTGAAACCTTTTGGCCTTGGTGCTTTTTAGAGAAGGTACTGCTACTCTTAAATTGCAATAGAAGCTATTCTTTTAGGTTTTCTGTCTCTTCTGTGGTTAGTTGTGTTAAAAATTATATGTAGGCTGGCGCCGCGGCTCACTAGGCTAATCCTCCGCCTGCGGCGCCGGCACACCAGGTTCTAGTCCCGGTCAGGGCACTGGATTCTGTCCCGGTTGCCCTTCTTCTAGTCCAGCTCTCTGCTGTGGCCAGGGAGTGCAGTGGAGGATGGCCCAAGTGCTTGGGCCCTGCACCCCATGGGAGACCAGGAGAAGCACCTGGCTCCTGTCTTCGGATCAGCGCGGTGCCCCGGCCGCAGCGCGCCGGCCACAGCGGCCATTGGAGGGTGAACCAATGGTAAAGGAAGACTTTTTTCTCTGTCTCTCTCACTGTCCACTCTGCCTGTCAAAAAAAAAAATATGTATACACATAGATACTTATTTTTATGTGAGTATATATAATTACCTAATCTTAGTTTTAAAATGTATATATATATAGTTTAAATAGTCTTATTTAAAAAATTTCTTTGTATCCATGATTATTGCTTCCATATTGTTTCTTTGTGTACTTGTTTCCTGTACTTTCTCTTTATTATTTTTTTAACTTTTTCCTCTGAAAAGAATCTGCTTTTCAAAATTGTTGCTTTTTATTAATTCTTTTATTTGTTTTTTAGACTTTCTTACAAGTTAAATTGGATGCTTAATATACTTATTTTCTTACTTTTTTACTCATTAGCACAATACACTGTACATGTATGTATTTAAGTTTGTGATTTTTCTGACTACTACTTTGGCTTTATGCCACAAATCTTGATATTTAGTGATTTTTTGTGGTTAGTTTCTAGAGACTATGATTTTTCTTTTTTCTTTTTTTTTTTTAAGATTTATTTATGTATCTGAAAGGCAGAATTACAGAGAGGCGGAAGGAGAGAGAGCGAGAGAGGTCTTCCATTCACTGATTCACTTTGCTGCAATGGCTGGAGCTAGGCCAATCCAAAGCCAGGAACTAGGAGCTTCTTCTGGGTCTCCCATGCGGGTGCAGGCTCCCAAGCATTTGGGCCATCTTCCACTGCTTTCCCAAGCACATTAGCAGGGAGCTGGATCGGATGCGGAGCATTCTAGACTCGAACCGGTGCCCATATGGGATGCTGGCACTGTAGGTGGAGGCTTTACCTGCTACCACACAGAGCTGGCCCTGAGAGTCATTTTTTTTTAAGAGGAGTATTGTAATCTAAGAGTTATTTCCAAGCAGCAAATATGTATCTGTATGGCTTCTAAAAATATTTATTTATTTATTTGAAAATTAGAAAAAAGATATCTTGAAAGACAGAGAGGGAGACTGCACAGTGTAGGGAGAGATATATATCCTATTTACTGGTTCACTCCCCTAATGCCTGCAATAGTTGAGACTGGGCTAGGCTGAAGCTAGGAGCTGGGACTTCAAAATGAGTCTCCTTGTGGGTGGCAGGGACTTAAGCACTGGAGCTATCACCTGCTGCCTCCCATAGTGTGCATTAACAGGAATGCTGGAATTAGGAGTAGAATTGGGATTTGAGCTCAAGCACTGATTTGGGGAGCAGGCGTTCTAAGTAATGCCTTAACTGCTGTGCCAAGTGTCTACCCTTTGCCCTTTCTGTTTCCTTATTGGAACTAATCCCAGAGTTTCTGCTAGTAGCTTTGTATCTTGTTCTCAGTTTTTTTTTTTTTTTTTTAAGATTTATTTATTTATTTGAAAGTCAGAGTTACACAGAGAGAGGAGAGGAGAGGCAGAGGAGAGGGGAGAGGCTGCAACGACCGGAGTTGCGCCGATCCAAAGCCAGGAGGTTCTTATGGGTCTCCCACGTGGGTGCAGGGCCCCAAGGACTTGGGCCATCTTCTTCTGCTTTCCCAGGCCATAGTAGAGAGCTGGATTGGAAGTTGAGCAAGCTGGGTCTCGAACCCACCCCATGTTGAATGCCAGCACTTCAGGCCAGGGTGTTAACCCGCTGTGTCACAGCACTGGCCCCAGTTCTCAGTGTTAGAATTAAGGGTTTGGCCTTTACTTTTGGAACAATTTACTCTACCTCCTGGGGAGGTGTGCAGTTTTCCTTTTCTACTTCCATGCTTTTGAAACTTTATCTGCTTTTGAGAGTCCTTCTACATATTTGAAGACTTTAGTTGTATCTCAATTTTACCGGAAAAGGAGTTTGCGTTTTTGTTTTTGTTCTCCTTGTTACTTAGAATGATTTCTAAAAAGAGGGGGAAATGAAAATTATGTCACTGTTCTCAAACTGGAAGTTAATAATACTATCTATGATATCTTTTTAAAGCATGTTGCTATATTTTCATAAATTATATTTATTAGAATGAGAGAGATAACTTGAACATAGATTGTTGGTATACTTTAATTTTTCCCGAGTTTTATTTTAAAAATACAAAAAGAATTTCATTTAAGTTAGCCCCAAAGAATAATAAATTCTATTTGTTCTTTGTTTTGTTTGATATATTCTTTTCCCCAGGGATCGTTCTGATAAAAACAAAAAGATGAGTTTATTTGCCACAATATTTAATTAGTTTTGTTTTGAAAGAAGTATATTTCAATTATTATAGCTTTTACACATTGAAAATTATATATGCTTTTTAAAAGTATACAGTCATTTAAGAAAACATACTGAATTCCCATAGAATTCTATTTCACTACCTGTGATTTCTTATCTTTTGTCTCATTTTCTTTCTCTGTAATGTTTTACTAAATCTATATGAGCTTGTTACTATTTCAATGCATTTACAGTGGAGAAATAGTATAGTAGTCCCCCCTTATTCTTGGTAAGTACCTCTAGTGAGTGCCCAAAACCTTGAATGCTAGTAAAATCTGTATATAGATAGATAGATATATGTTTGTCTTTTCCTGCATTGCTACCATGTAGTACTAGAGTTAATTCGTCTTTTCCATGTTTTATTCTTTGGTACTTCCTTTGCACTTTGGGGCAATTATGAAATAAACTAAGGATTATTTGAACATAAGTACTGTGTGATACTATAGTAGTCAGTCTGTTTACCAAGATGGCTACTAAATAGCTAATGGGCAGGTAGCAGATACAGTGTGGAGATTTGGACATAGGAGTGATTTACATACTGGGTGTGAAGGAGTAGGATGGTGTAAGAAATCATCACATAGGATGGTTTAAAACTAATTTAAAACTTATGTTTTGGGGCTGGTGTTGTGGTGTAGCGGGTTAAGCCACAGCTTTGATGCCGAATTGATATGGACGTTGGTTCGAGTCCTGGCTGCTCTACTTCTGATCTAGCTCCCTGCTAATGGCCTGGAAAAAGTAGCAAAAGATGGTCCAGGTGTTTGGGTCCCCACACCTAGGTGGGAGACCTGGTTGAAGCTCCTGTCTTCACGCTTTGGCCTGGCCCAGCCCTGGCTATTGCAGCCATTTCTGGAGTGAACCACTGAATGAAGATCTGTCTTTGTGTCTCTCTCTCTCTGTTTCTCTCTCACTGTAACTCTGCCTTTCAAATAAATAAATAAATGTTAAAAAATGAAAACTTGTAGCTTGTTTATTTATGCAGTTTTTCATTTAATATTTTAATTTTTATTTATTTTTAAAGATTTATTTGTCTATTTGAAAGGCAGAGTTACAGTGAGAGAGAAACAGAGAGAGAGAGAGAGAGAGAGAGAGAGATAGATAGAAAGGTCTTCCATCCGCTGGTTCATTCCCTAGATGGCCGCGACGGCCAGAGCTGTGCCGATCCAGAGCCAGGAACCAGGAACTTCTGGGTCACCCATGCCCTTGCAGGGACCCAAGCACTTGGGCCATCTTCACTGCTTTCCTATGCCATGGCAGAGAGCTGGATTGGAAGTGGAGCAGCCGAGACTCGAACTGGCATCTATATGGGATGCTGACACTGCAGGCGGCAGCTTTACCTGCTACGCCACAGAGATGGCCCTTCATTTAATATTGTTAGACCACAACTGACTGCAGAAAGTAAAACCATGGATTAGGGGCAAGTATTGTATGGGACTTTGTTGTTTTAGGATTCTTGAGAGTTACGAGCATTATGCCTAACCTTTTCTTTCATCTCCATTCTGTTGCTAAGGACAATGCTCAGTGTGTCTTTTTTACTGTTTGTGTACTTTTCCAAGTACCTTGTAGGAATCTGGTGCTAGTTATTTGGTGGTTTTATATAATAAAAATTATCACAATATAAAAACATTATCTATTGCTGTTTAACAAATTGCCTCAAAACTTAGTGGCTTAAAATAACAAATGTTGATTATGTCTCACAGTTCCTGAGGAACAGGAATCCTGGGAACAGCTTAGTTGGGTGGCTCTGGCTCAGTGTCTTTTGTTATATACATAGCAGGTAAGCTATAGGCTATGGTGCAGTCATGTCAGGACTCAACTAAGTCGACACAATCACTGCAGATAAATCACTGCAGAAGCGTTACTCCCTCTGCTGTGGTCTAATCTCCAGCTCACCATTCATATTGCATTTCTTTTTTTAAATTATTTTTTCTTTTTAATTTAATTTTTATTACTACTGCATTTCTTTCTGCCATTACCAACATTGGCCTTTGCAATCCCTGTGATTGTTTTGTGTTACTTTTGCTGTTTCCTAGAGGTCTTTTTCTTATAGCCTGTCTTGCAAGTTTTTTAGTTCATTTTTCTTAATATGGTCCAAGGTGTCATAAATTGTGCTGATGCCAGTTGTCTTGACGCTACCAAAATAACTTGAATCAAAATACAAAGATGACATCTGTTGTGGATTTTGCATATTTTGGTGAATTTCCTCCAAATCTACTGCTAAGCTTAGGCATGTAGTTGTTAATAGTCTGTAGGTCTAGTAATCACACATCTCTGTTCTTTGTCACATAGTCCTTTCCATAGACTTCCCAGGCTGTTCTCATGTCATGATCCAGCAGAGAAAGGTAGCAAGTGAAGAGAGACCCAAAATGGAACCTGTGGCCTTTAGTAACTTAGTCTTTTTTTTTTTTTTAAGTATTTTAAAAAATTTATTTAAGAGGTAGAGTTACTGACAGTGAGGGGAAGAGACAGAGAGAAAGGTCTTCCTTCTGTTGGTTTACTTCCCAAATGTCCGCAATGGTCAGAGCTGCGCCGATCCGAAGCCAGGAGCCAGGTGCTTCTTCCTGGTCTCTTACGTGGGTGCAGGGGCCCAAGCACTTGAGCCATCTTCCACTGCCCTCCCGGGCCACAGCAGAGAGCTGGATTGGAAGAGGAGCAGCCAGGAATAGAACCGGCATCTATATGGGATGCCGGCGCCGCAGGCAGAGGATTAATTTACCGCCCCACAGTTCCAGCTCCGTAACTTAGTCTTGAAGTGACATATTGCCACTTTTGCCACATGGTATTGGTCATACAGTCCAATATTGGTGGGGAGGATTACATAAAGCTGTGAATACCAGGAGACAGGGATCACTGCTGACTCCCCAGAAGCAGTGCTGTATTTCAAAATAAACTAATTTTCCTACATATGAAATGAATTTTTATTGGGATACAATGTATTGATTATTTAAAATATTATTAAAATATTATTTTTGTATACTTATTTCTGCTATATTCTGTGAAGAAAAAGATATTTTGCTATATTTACATTGAACCTAAGAGGTGACTTTAATAAATTTGTGATTGGTACCATTCTTTGAATTTAATTCTTTTAATATCCTTTGATTCCTTTCTAATGCTGATAGCTAAAGAAATATCTGCTTGAGATCTGGGATACTATAGTATTGTTCCTAATCTTTTAGGGGGTTCAGAGACCACTTTGGAATTGATGAGAGCAATAGTCTCTCTAGAGAAATTCACTTATGAGCACAAAGGCAATTTTACTGTTCAAGGAACTCTCAGAAAGGTCCATGAACTTAGGTTGAGGACCTAGAAGCACCTGAGGACTTTAAAACACAGGCAGACTTCTGACTGAAAGAAGTGCTTGTTGATTTTCCATATGTAAAGGGAAACTTACATAACTCTCCTTGGAAATATTTGTTTCTTTTTATATGGCTTCTAATTCTCTTATCCTGATCATGGTTTCTGTTTCTGAATTTTGATTCCCCTTTTAGCATCTGGAGCATAAGAACAGTCCTTATTTTCTTCTTTTCCAAGAGAACAGAGAGAAATAGTAAGTTATAAATTTTTTAAAAATCTGTTTTATAGTTTGTCAGTTTGTAACGGCATTTGTGAAATTACATATTCAAGGGATGACATTGTGAATATTGAAAAGTTGTTTACTGTAAAGCATAAGAAAGATTGTAAGTGATCAAGATGGTTCTATTTTTATTTGATGTTATTTTTGTCTTGCTCCTTTAGAATTTTATTTACACAAAATATTACTTTAAATTAAGAGAAATTATATTAATTAAATTGGTCTTTGTAGAAGCCATTGTTAACAAAATAACATTGCATATTTTTGATTTATGCTATTAATTACACCAATCTCCTTAACTCAGCAGCCCCTTGACTTTTGTATTAATTGAAATATGTAAATTATGGTGAAATCTCCTTCTGTATTCTATATATAAGCCTTAAAGATTATCAGATCTTAAAACTGTGTGTTATAATTAACCAGAGATTTATGAATTTCATTTCAAAGGAACCTTTGACTTGTTTTTTTTTCTTTATTTGTTTTAATTTTTTATTATGGAAAATTCTAAACATATACAAAAGTAGACTGATTCCTATAATAACCCTATATAGATCTATCATCCAACCTAAACTGGTCACTGTTATTTTATTTTTACCTCCATCTAGTTTTTTTTACCTCCTTTATTATTTTGAATGTATTCCAGATATATCTGTTCCTAGCAGATTTTTAAAAAGTGTAAACAGAATACATTATCATACCTAGAATATAATTATTAATATCATGTCAAATATAAAACTATTAAATTTTTAGTTATTTCATATAAGTGTTATTTGCCTGAAAAGCATATTTTCTTTGTTTGACTCAGGATCCAAATAAGGTTGGTATAAATATATACTATTTTTTAAAAGATTTATTCACTTATTTGAAAGAGAGTGTTACAGAGACAGAGGCAGAGAGAGAGGTCTTCATCTGCTGGTTCACTCCTCAAATGGCCGCAAGGGCCGGAGCTGTGCTGATCCGAAGCTAGAAGCCTGGAGCTTCTTCCAGGTTTCCCACGTGGGTGCAGGGGCCCAAGGACTTGGGCCATCTTCTGCTGCTTTCCCAGGCCATAGCAGGGAGCTGGATTGGAAGCAGAGCAGCTGGGACTTGAACTGGCACTCACATAGGATGCCGACACTGCAGGCAGCAGCTTTACCCACTGTGCCACAGTGCTGGCCCCTAAATATATGCTTTTAAACTGCTTCTTTGTTCGTGACCCAACACTGCTTATAGGGTCCTGGTACAGTTCCTTGGCAAATTCACTTTTTAATCTCAGAGTAATATTTGATATTTCTCCTATATTCACTAATATCTTTTTCTCCACCAAAAAAGTAAAAATCAAACCAAATGAAAACCAGGCAGCCAAGTAAGAAACCAAAAGCCACAAGCCAATGAACCAAAACTCTACAAAAGCTACCTATTCTCTCATAACTTAAAATGTCACTGTATACTGACTATAGATGTAAATAGATGAGTGCTGCTCTCACCACCAAGTATATCAAGTTAGCTGTTTTTATCCTTCATGATATTCTGAAAACTGGTCCTGAGCACATCTATGGTTAATGGTAATTTATATTCTGTATTCTAAATACTATGACCATCTCAGTAGACTTGTTATTATCTCCTCCACTTATACTCTCTTTTGCATCATTTGTTGCTTTTGGGTTATTTCTATTGACATATAATTCTGCCTCAATACAACCTTTTGGGTAGAGGGGAATCTTCTCTAACCCTGTATTACCTTTAAGTTACTCCCTATTTCTTTTCTCCTTCCAAGGAAAATTACTTAAAAAGTTGTACATTGCTGGTATCTCCTTTCCCACCTCCCCGACCTGTTATTTCTCTCTCTCTCTCTCTCTCTTGTTTGTCCTTCCTTCCTTCCTCCCTCCCTCCCTCCCTCCCTCCCTCCCTCCCTTCCTCCCTTCCTTCCTTTCTTTCTTTTAGATTTACTTTATTTATTTGAAAGTTTCAGAAAGAGGTAGAGCCAAAGAGAGAGGAATTCCATTTGCTGGAATTATTTAATTATTAATATCATGTCAAATATAAAACTATTAAAATATAAAACTCCCCAGATGGCCGCAGGGCTGAGCTGATCTGAAGCCACGAGTCAGGAACTTCTTCCGTGTCTCCCATGCAGGTGCAGGGGCCTAAGGACTCGGGGCCATCTACTATTGTTTTCCCAGGCCATAGCAGAGAGCTGGATTGGAAGTGGAGCAGCCAGGACTCAAACCGGTGCCCACATGGGATACTGGCACTGTAGGCTAGGGCTTTAGCCTGCTGCCGACACCCTCCCCCCCTACAGCTCTCCACCCCCGTTCTTTCTCAACCTTACTTTAAGTTGTTTCCACTCTATTTTTGTTTTCCCAGTGACTTATTTCAAGGTCACTAATGATGTACATCTTGTCAAAGCCAGAAATGCAGTTCTCTTTTCTCAACCAACTTGACCTCTTAATAAGCATTTGAATTAATTCAACTATCCACTTTTGTCTTGAAATATTATTATCTTTTTTTTTTTTAAAGAATTATTTATTTGAAAGTTACACAGAGAGAGGAGAGGCAGAGAGAGAGAGAGGTCTTGCATCCAGTGGTTCACTCCCCAATTGGCTGCAACGGCCAGAGCTGTGCTGATCCGAAACCAGGAGCCAGGAGCTTCTTCCAGGTCTCCCACGTGGATGCAGGGGCCCTTGGGCCATCCTTTACTGCTTTCCCAGGCCACAGCAGAGAGCTGGATCTGAAGTGGAGCAGCCGGGTCTCTGCTGGCACCCATATGTGATGCTGACACTGCAGGTGGCGGTTTTACCTGCTTCGCCACAGTGCTGGCCCCAGCATTATTATCTTTAAGCAACTTTGACAATACTTTGTCAGTCATTTCTTTTTTAGTTGTATTTTCCTACCTTCTCTACTAAAAATCTATCCTTTTCAAAAATTTCCTTAGCTCTGCTGTCCAATAGAACATTCTGTGATGGTAAAAATAATGTTAACTACCGTCTCATATGGTATCTGCTAGCTATTTGTATTTATTGAGCACTTAAATATGGTTAGTGGATATGAAGGACTGGATTTTACATTTTATTTCTTTGTAGTTAATTTAAATTTAGTAGCTCCATGTGGCTATTGGATAGTGCATCCCTAGGTAATTTAATCCATTCTCACAGATTCAAAATCTTGTATTTGTTAATGACTGTCAAATCTAAGTCTGTAGTCCAGATGTTTCCCTTTAGTCACAGGCTTGTATACCTAACTGGGTACTTGATATGTCCACTTGGGAGTCTAACAGATATCTCATACTTAACATGGCTAAAATAGAATTAATAGTATTGCTTTTCCCCTTTATTCATATTATTCTGTAGCTCTTCCCTGTGTCTTCCTTCACCATCTCAATCAGGCAAGCAATATGTTTATGGATATAAACATAAATGAAGTAAAATATAGAATATAATAATATTATATATGTATATGGAATTGACTCCTGTAATTTTGGAGACTAAAAAGTCCCCAAGATCTGTTGTCAGCAAGCTGGAGATCCAAGAGAACTAATTGTTTAGTTCAATCTGAATTTGAAAACCAAGAGAGCCAATGGCATACTTTCTGGTCTGAAACCTATAGGTTCAAGAAGCAGGAAGAATCAAGGTTTCAGTTGAGTCCAAAGCCAGGAAGAGATTGAATGTTCTAGCTCAAGGCAGTCAGGCATAGGAAATTCTCTATCAGTAGAGGGAGGATCAGCCTTTTCTATTCAGGCCTTCACCTGATTATATGAGGGTCACCTCCCTCCCTGAGGCAAGTACTCAGTTTACCAATTCCAATCTTAATCACACCCCATATCACCCTCACAGACATCCAAAATTCTGTTTGTCCAAATACCTGGACAAGTTAACACATAAAACTGACCATCTTAAGAGTAAAAGTCTGGGAGGCATTCTTGATTCTTTCTTCATATCTGTTCACTTACTAGCAAGTCTTATCATATATTTTTTTAATAGGTATTTCTTTTTTTTTTATTTGACAGGTAGAGTTATAGACAGAGACAGAGAGAAAGGTCTTCCTTCCGTTGGTTCACTCCCCAAATGGCCGCCATGGCCGGTGCTGTGCCAGTTCAAAGCCAGGAGCCAGGTGCTTCTCCTGGTCTCCCATGCGGCTGCAGGGCCCAAGCACTTGGGCTGTCCTCCACTGCCTTCCTGGGCCACAGCAGAGAGCTGGGCTGGAAGAAGGGCAACTGGGACTAGAACCCGGTGCCCATATGGGGTGCTGGTGCTGCAGGCAGAGTGAGCCATGGCGCCGGCCCCAAGTCTTATCATCTTTAGCTCAAAAATTATCTTGAATATGACCAATTCTGACCTTCCCTGCTATTGTAGTTCTAACTTAAATAATTTTCAGCTCTTGCTTGTACTGCTGCGGTGGATTACTAATGTGCTATTAAGGTATAAATCAGACCTTGTGTCTTTTTGTTTAAAATTCTCTAATTGCTTCCTATTGCAACTAGAATAAAAGTCTGTAACCTTATCCTAACTGTTTGATTTACACCCATTTCTCTGACTTCATATTCTCCCACTGACCTTTTTTTCACTTTTTCTCTAGCTATTCTAACCATCTTTTTGTCCTACATACAAATTCTCTTAATTTATGAAATGGGAACAGAAATGTTTGCTTTGGCAAACACTTAAAATAATTATATTTGAAATCATATAAAATTGCTAGGTTTTTTACAAATATGAGCTGATGGTACTGATTTTTTTTTTAATTTGCTTATCTGAAAGTCAGAGTTGGGGAGGAGAGAGAGAGTGGAAAGAGAGGGAGAGGGAGAGAGGGAGGGAGAGGGAGAGGGAGAGGGAGATCTTCCGTTTGCTGGTTAACACCACAGTTGTCTGCAATGGTCAGGGCTGGATCTGGCTCTTCCACGTTGGGTGGCAGGGACCCAAGAACTTGGACCATCCTCTGCTGCTTTCCCAGGTCATTAGTAGAGAGCTGGATCGGAAGTGGAGCTGTCAGGATGCAAACTGGCACCCATGTGGGGTGCTGACGTTGTAGGCAGTGGTTTAACCCACTATGCCACAACTCTGGCCCCTGATTCTTTTTTTCTAATCTTTTTTATTCACTTGTCTTAAATTTGTTGGGGCCTATTACAATATTGGCTTGAAGTGGAAATAGCAGGTATCCTTGTTTAGTTCCTTCTTTCAGTGGAAATGCTTTTAATATTTTACCATTAAATTTGATATTTGCTGTGGTTTTTAAAAACAATGATACTTACCAGGTTAAAGAAATTAAGCTCATGGTATTATTTTCAGTGAACTGGTAATATAGTAGATAATAGGAGAAACAGGATGAAGTTTAAAACACTCGATCTTAGCCAAAAGGCTGGGAAGTGATGAAGTTTAAAGTAAATATTCATTCTGACTTCAAAGAGTCACAAAATAGGGAAAGATATAAAAATACCATTTTGAAAGAATCCTCAGGAATACTTCTTTAAGGTAATCAAGTTTGTGAATATTTTAATTTATAAACAGGTAAATCTGCATGTACCTGTTACATGCAAAGATTTTTTTTTTACTTTAAGATTATTTCAGGGCCTTTTTTATTAAAATATTACTAATTCATTTGAATAGGTATTTCACATAGATTTAAGATAGGCTTTATAAAAGATTGTCTTGCAGTCTTATACATTTTTAAAGTTTAAAATTAGGTACATGATTTTTTTTTGAAGATTTATTTATTTATTTGAAAGTCAGAGTTACACAGAGAGAGGAGAGGCAGAGAGAGAGAGAGAAGTCTTCATTCAATGGTTCACTCCCCAGTTGGCTGCAACAACCAGAGCTGTGCTGATCCAAAGCCAGGAGCTTCTTCTGGGTCTCCCATGTGGGTGCAGAGGCCCAAGGATTTGGGCCATCTTCTACTGCTTTCCCAGGCCATGGCAGAGAGCTGGATCAGAAGTGGAGCAGCCGGGTCTCAAACCGGCACCCATATGGGACGCCGGCGCTTCAGGCCAGGGTGTTAACCCACTACGCCACAGCACCGGCCCCTACATGATTTTTTTTAATCTGGTTATTGGTCATGTCCTTTATTAATTTTAGTTTTCTAGTTTAGTTTAAGAGGTGGACCCAGAGTAGATAAAAGTAGCAGTTGACAATTTATACCCTGTAGCCAAGTCTTGCCCACCACTTTATATAGCTTATGACGTAAGAATGGCAAAGAAATCTTATTTTGTGTTATGTTAAGTAACGTGACATCCAAATTTTAGTTTTTATTGGCAGATAACCAGTGTCCATTCATTTATGTATTGTCTATAACTGTTTTCATTTTACAGTGGCAGAGTTGAGTAATTGTGACAGACTATATGTGGTACTCTCATCACTTCAGATTGTTTTTATAGAACAGGTCACATTGCATCATTTCAGACTGTTGCATGACAACTCACAAAATGCAGTTATAACTCGACAGCATTTTAACTGCCACTTATTGTTATGCTGTGACAATTTTATTCATTTTATAAGCACTGCATAACTATCATATAAAACAAGAAGAGAGAAAAGTGAGTTTTGAATGTTGCATTTTTAGGGCACAATGGAGTCGACCAATTTTGTTATCAAAATGCAAAGCATTGGATTTATTATGTAGTGACATTCCAACTGTGCCAAAAGAATGCAATATATATTGATATTATCATATGATTTACTCATGATATTCCCAATTCAAAGACAAGTAATGGTCATTAAAAATTAGAAAATTTAAAATGGAATATCTCATCATTGCAGAATTTCTTCAGAAAAATAAAAAATGAAAATGGGGCTTCAGTCAAAGTAAGTTTCTAAGTGGCTTATTTGTGAAGCAGTGAAAGCCATTTACCAATGGTGAGTTACTTAAATTGTGTTTGATTGCATTAGCAGAAGAAATATGTTCTGATACATGTTTAAGACTTGTAGTCTTTCAGCAAGAGAAGAGTTGCTTGAAGAATTGAGAAAATTGGGAGCAAAAAAGTGGATAGTCAATTTTAAAAAGGGCAAATAAGTTTACATATTTTTCCTTAGCTCTTGATGAGTTGACAGATAGTACTGATAATGGCTTATTTGTGGTTTGTTTGAGGAATCAGCTCCAAGCTTGAAGGGACTGAAGAATTAGCCTTTATAATTAGTTGTCTGTGTGGAATAATTTTAGGTGAGAATATTTTCATAGAAGTTAAGAAAGCACTAATTCAGTACAACCTGAAGTGGAATCTGCTAAGATGTGTTATATAACTTATAAAAATATATAAACACTGAGCTGGTGAAACTGTAAGGTATTTAAATCCTATGATTGATTATTTATTATATTATTCAACAGCAGATACTTTGCAGAGTGTAATTAAATCTATCGTTGTGCTATTGAACCTGTAGTGTCAAGGGGAACTTCATTTGTTCTCATGGACTTAATCATTGTCACTTACGTGAACTTTTGTCAGAAGCTGAATATCTTGACTTGCCCTACATCACAGCAGTTTGATGGCATAGCAGTGATAACAATGTTTTATTGTGATCTCAGAATCCAAATTAAACTATTTCTGAATGATTAGAGCCACCTTCAGCCACTAAGAGTAGATTTGGAAGCTAGCTTTACTGCTGACTTGGTAACAGTTTAATGAATTCAACCTAGGATCACAAGGCAAAATAATGCATACATGCAAAACTTAGACTATATAAAGTCATTTAGAAAACAGCTAACACTGTAATGATGAAAAATAATTTTTTAAAAAAAGTGCTATGAAAAATTAAAACAGGAAGCAGGATCTCAGTTCCCATACGAATTTATGACAGATGTATGATCTTAGCTCAAACTGCAGTTCCAGTGTCATTTTCTAGACCTCAGTGCAAGTGCAAAGGAGATTTCCATATTTCTAAGCCATTAAACTGTATGATTGAGGAACTTCCACTAATATTCAATTGGAAGTGATTAATTTGCCATGTAATGACATACTAAAAGGCAAATATCAAGAGAAAAATCTAATACAATTTTGTAAATGCCTTCCAAACAATGAATATGCTCAAATGAAAATTATATACCCATGAATTGATGTCAGTATTTGGTAGTACCTATCTGTGTGAAAAGATGGTTTTCAAAAATCAAATGTATAAAATCTCATTACAGATTATCATTAAGGGATTAACAGTTATAATCAATTTTGATGATAGAGAACGTAACTCTGATCTTCAATTAAGTGGATGATTATCCCCCTTCTCCCAAATTCCATTCAGTTCATTGGTTGACTTATTTTACAAAAAAATTGAATCCAAGTGTTATTATTTGTCAATTAAAGGTTTGTGGCATTTTTTTTTATCTTTTCCTTTAAAAGTGTAGACTCAATTGTGCCTTTTTGCCCATAAAGCCTAAAATATTTATCAGCTAATCCTTTACAGAAAAAATTTGCTTATTTCTATATTAGAGAGTAGATGTTTGGCTTTATCTTATCTAACCTCTTTAAAGATGTCAACAGATTCCTTCTGCTTCCTCAGCCCCATTAGCAATAAATCTGCTGGCACATGAAAGACTACAACATATTTTTTTAAAAAATTATTATAAAATTATTTTTGCATGTTGGTGTTTTTTGACGTTTATATAGATAAAATACTTTGAATTGGGTACTCAGGTATTTATTGCCTAGAATATCAATGAAGAAGTGATAATACTGTTTAAGAATTTAAATAATAAGAATTACTTCCATTGGATAAAATGTTTAATCGAGTTGCAACTCTTTTTCATATGGAATTGTATTCCAATTTGCACTAGTTAAATGTGAGAAATCTTTAAAGAGTTCAAGGAAATGCATATTATGAAAACAACTATGCTTGGGTTTCAAAATTGCTTTGCACCAAAATTAACTTTTAGTTCTAGTTTTATACAAACTTTGAAGTACTGTCATATTGTTAAATCTGAGGAAGGTCTTGAAAAGGGATTTTAATTATTTCAAAATTAAACATATAAACACTTCACTGCTTACTTAGGTTAGCATGAATTGGTTCCTGAGAGTCAGTTCAAAGAATATGATTTATGAATGGTCAGTGTCTGCTTCGTAAATTTAATAGGTTTTCCAGTCCTCTAGAAATACAAGGATACTCAAAAAGTTGCTAGAAAAATGCAATTAGATGATGAGTTTATTTTGGTGTGAAAATTTTTGAAATCCATGCATTGTTCTTTGTGATACCTATTTCCGTGAACTTTTTGAAGACCTCTTATTGATTTTCAAAAGAACTTCTTTATTAGTGCTTAATATTTTGAGAGTTGACTAATTTAATAAAACATATTATGTATTTCTTTCCTTATATTAATCGAAAATAGATATTTGTAAAAAATAAGAGTGGGAAGGAAGAAGAAGGAGGAGAAGAAGGGTAGGAGTGTGTGTAGGGTTGGAAGAATCACTATGTTTCTAAATTTGTATTTATGAAATGCATAAAGTTTGTATACCTTAAATAAAATGTATCTAGGTTAAAAAAAAAGCAGAAGATTTTTATTACCAATATATAAAGGATTGGATATGAACTTTGTAAAAGAATGTGGGTGAGGTGTTGAAAGGAAAGAGAAATAATACAAAGGAATTTTTCCAAAACATTTTAAAAGATATATCTTTTTAAATTTAGAAATTTAAAAATGCTATATAAAGTTCATTTTTATGCTATATAAAGTTCATTTTTTTTTCTGAATGGCTTGTCATATAAAAACAGCAGAAATACGAATCATGTATGGGTAAGATTGAGATAAATTTTGTCTGTACACATCACTTAAGATTTAGAGAAATCGTCAAATGAGCACGTTTTCTTGCATTTGCTTATTGTGTATCCTTTGGCATGATTTTTTTCATGTATTTAAATTTATTAGTATCTGATTTAGCTTTGATTTAAATCTTATTTTCTAGATGAAGCATTGGATGATTTAAAATCCCAGAAGAAAAAAATAGTAAGTTAATGTTTAAAGTTAATTTATATAAAGTAAATTAAGAACTGAATAATTATTGTTTATATGTTATAATTTGCTGATTCTCCAAGGAACAAGTGTGCTTTTAGGTAGCATTTTAATGGTGAAGTTAAGTTTTGAATACTTTTTCTACTTAATGATTGACAGAAAAGAGTAGTTTAGATGGACTTTTGAGATTCTGAGAATTTGTGTCATGTGGAAGATGATGAACCATATTGGAGGACTGAATGAGGCAAAGAGAAAGTAAAAAGGTAGGTGCCTAAATTATTTAGTAGAGCCATAAAAGGACCAAACCTCTACATAGGTTCTACATAGTTCTCATATTTTCTTGACAATGTAAAGCCCAAGAGAAGAAATCAAGAATATTGATTGTAAGAGTCAGATACAGCATTAAAAGACTGAAGAAGGGAGAAGAGCAAAACAGAGCATTTTTTCCCCTTTGGTCTCTCCTCACTCCCCTTTTGTTCCTTTTGTTTTTCAAGAACAGATTTCATTAAAAACACAATCAACAGAGCCAACATTGTGGTGCAATGGATTAAGCCAGTGCTTGTGATGCTTACATCACATATCAGAGTGCCAGTTTGACTTCTGGCTGCTCTGCTTCTGATGCAGCTTCCTGCTAATATGCCTGAGAAGGTTGCAGATGATGGCTTAAGTACTTGGGCCCCACGTGGTTACCAGCTTCATTCTGGCCCAACCCTGGTTGTTGTGCCCATTTGGGGAGTAAACCAGTGGGTGGAGGATCTCTTTCTCCTTGTCTCTATCCCTGTCTCTCTTCCTCTCTTTCTCTCTGTCACTTTGCCTTTCAAATAACTAAATCTTAAAAAAGAAAACAAAAACTGTGATTAGCAAAAGATTACACTCTTTAAAAAGTATCCCAGAAGGGGTGGGCATTTGGTGTGGCAGTTGAACTGTTGCATGTGGTACCTGCATCCTGGATTTGAGTATCTGGATTTGAGTACTGGCTTTGCTGTCCATTCCAGTCTTGCTGATGCACCTCCTAGGAGGCAGCAGATGATGGCTGAAGTACTTGGTTCCTAGCCACCCACATGGCAGACCTGGATTGAGTTCCAGGCTCCTGGTGTCAGCTTGGCCAACCCTGGCTATTGTGGGCATTTGGGGGCTGAACTGGCAGATGGAAGTTTTTTTTTAATTTATTTATTTGAAAGGCAGAGTTACAGAGAGGCAGAGGCAGAGAGAGAGAGAGAGAGAGAGAGAGAGAGAACTCTTCCATCTACTGGTTTACTCTTTAAATGGCTGCAATGGCCTGAGCTGGTCTGATCAGGAGCCAGGAGCTTCTTCCAGGTCTCCCATGCAGGTGCCAGAGCCCAAGGACTTGGGCCATCTTCTGTTGCTTTCCTAGGCCAAAGCAGAGAGCTGGATTGTAAGTGGAGCAGCCAGGTCTTGAGCTGGCACCCATATGGGATGCCGGTGATGCAGGCTGGCCTTTAACCCACTGAACCACAGTGCCAGCCCATGAATATCTATTATGGAGCCAGTTAAAAGCATCCCTTGGATGTATGGGAAAAGGGCCAAGTACAGTTAGAGAGGCAGGGCCCTGGGTATTCAGAGGTTGATATATGAGGGTACTTTAAAAGGTTTGTGGAAAATGGAATTAAAAGATATTTGTTTTAGTGCATAAAATTTTAAAATCTGGGCAGATGTTTGGTGCAGTGGTTAAGCTGCTACTTGAGTAACTTGTATCCCATATGGCAATGCCTGGATTGTGTCCCAGCTACTTTACTTCTCATCTAGTTTCCTGCTGATGCGCGCACTGGAAGGCAGCAGGTGAAGAAGTACTTGGGTCTCTGACACCCATGTGGAGACTGGATGGACTGCCAGATTCCTGGCTTTTACTCCGCCCCATCTTTGGCTGTTGTAGGCTTTTGGGGAGTGAACCAGTGGATGAAAAATCTCCAGCTGTCTGTCTCAGTCTCTTTCTGCTTTGCAAATAATTGATAACAAATTTTTAAAAATCTGAAATCTGTATGTAATTTTTTCAAAATGAGTACTTTTCATGAACTTTAAAAAAATTATTTGAAAGCATCAGAGAGAGGGCTAAATAGAGATCTTTTATCTGTTGGTTTATTCTCCAAATGGCCACAACAGCCAAGTGTGAACCAGGCTGAATCCAGGAGCCATGAATTCCATCCGTGTCTCTCACATGAGTGGCAGGGGCTCAAACACTTGGGCCATAATCCAAGATCTTCCCAGGCACATTAACAGGAAGCCGGATTGCAAATGGAGTAGCTGGATCTCAAACTGGCTCTGTGTCAAAATGGTGACTTCCTTTCCCTGAACTTTTTGAAGATTCATGTTAACAGTGGTCTCTAATGAGAATTGAACTTGATGTATGGCTTGGATTTACATACAGAGGTGCCTCAAAAAGTTCTTAGAAAAATGGAATTAACAGATAAATTTGGTACAAAAATTTTGAATTTCATGTATAATTTTTTATAATATACATTTTCCATGAACTTTTTAAAGATCTCATTTTTTAATGTGATAATTTTAGAAGTGTGAAGACGATCATTGCTGGGGCTGGTGTTGTGGCCCAGCAGGTTAAGCCACTGCTTGAGATGCCAGCATCCCATATCAGTGCTGGTTAGAGTCCCAGCTGCTGCACTTCCAAAAGATGCTAAAAAGAAGGCCCAAATGCTTGGGCCATTGCCACCCATGTGGGAGACCTGGATAGAGATCCAGACTTCTGACTTTGGCCTGGTCTGAAAGAAAGACAGATCCTTCTTTCTGTCTCCCTTCCTCTGTAACACTGCCCTTCAAATAAATAAGTAAATCTCAAAAATATGTGTATATTATATATATAATATATATAATTGTTTATAGTATCATCATGCTACATGGAAATTTACTCAGTGGAATTTAATCAAGTCAAATTGATCAATTCAATGTATTTTAGTCTAGAATATAATGAGCAATAATTATGTATGAAATTAATAGAAATTATAAAGGTTAAGATAAATGTTAAAAATTGTTCCGTGAATCAGTAATAAAAGACAATAGTTTTGAGGATGTAAAGTACTTGAAAAGTAAGTTTACTTTAATTCTAAAAATTTTCCTTATCTGTTTGTTATTTCTTCAGTGTTTTATGAGGTATTTTTCAAAATAGCATGGCTATTTTGATTGTCCTCAGTTGAAACAGAATATGCTCATTATATTTTGTATGTTTTGCCATTCTCTATGTTTTACAAGTTCAGAAATTCAAAGCCAGAAGATACTGATAGTTTGAGTATTATAGAAGTTGTCATATGATTGGTTTGGTTTGCTGATAAGATAAAAAAAGACCCATTTGTGATCAGCTATATCCTGATCCAACCAAAATGGATTAATATTGATTAAATTACAGTAATGCTATCTTATCTGTGGTTTTGCTTTTCATGATTTTAGTTACTCATTGTCAGTGGTGGTCCAGAAATAGAAATGGAAAATTCCAGAAATAAATAATAATACGTTTTAAATCTTTACTTCAGGATATTGTTATAATTATTTTATTTTATTAGTGTTATTACTTTCCTACTTTGATTTGTAAATTAAACTATGATAGATACTTACATACGAGAGAGTGCTTCACAAAGGCTTTGAAAAT
This sequence comes from Lepus europaeus, assembly GCF_033115175.1. Taxonomy (NCBI): domain Eukaryota; kingdom Metazoa; phylum Chordata; class Mammalia; order Lagomorpha; family Leporidae; genus Lepus; species Lepus europaeus. The sequence goes on along the minus strand of NC_084827.1, from coordinate 118,767,035 downwards.
TTTTGGTGCAAAATTTTGAAATCCATGCATAATTTCTTCATAATGTACATATCAGCAAACCTTTTGAAGTCCCTGTGTATGCATGGATTTCAATTTTTTTGCACAAAATAAACGTCTGATTCCATTTTCTGCAAACTTTTGAAGTACTTTTGTATATAGAAAAATACATAGTATATACTTGCTTTTATTCAGTTATATTCACAGTTTCAGACATCCACTAAGGGTCTTGGAATGTTCCCAGTGAATATAAGGTGGGATTGTTTTATAAAAGACAAGGAAGACAAAAAAAAGAAAAACCAAAACCACAACAAAAAACTAGAAAAAACAAATTCTAAATGATTAAAATTAGACCAGTGTTAGTGGCATCACATGATTAGAAAACAGAATCTTTTAAAAAATTATTGAATTGTACATTTTATTTTTAAAAATTTATTTTTATTTATCTGAAAGACAGAGGCATAGAAACAGATGGAGAGAGATCTTCTGTCTTTGTTCACACCTGCAATAGCCAGGGCTGGACCAGGCCAAAACCAGGAGCCTGGAATTCAGTTCCAATTTCTCATGTTGGTGACAGGGACCAAAGTTCTCGAGCCATCACCTGCTTCTCCCCAGGGTGCTCATTAGCAAGAAGCTGAAATGTGAAGTGGAGCTGGGACTGAAACCCAGGCACACCAATATTGGATTTGGGTGGCCCACGCAGCATCTTAGCAGCTGAGGCAAATGCCCACCCCAGAAAACAGAATCTTGAAGAGCAAGTGATTGGGATAAATCTTCATGGAGTAACACAACAGATTTAGAAAATTCTGTCACAGTGCAAGCCAGACTATTTTCTACTTCTTTAATACTCCTCGAAAGAATCCCAACATAAAAGATGCTTCATAAAGTATAAGTTGAGAAATTTAGTTCAGCGTTCAATAGCTCTGTCTAAATGGTTCATGAGGCATCAATATTACAGAATAGTTCAGTATGGCATTTCTTTTGCAGTGTGATTAAAGAAAAATGAATTGGTTGTATCTCACATTGTTAATTGAAAAATAACACTTTGTATTGGCTTGGTTGTAGTTGGTTATGATACTGTTGCTTCTGGGAGCTAGTTTCTAATGTTTATGGCTCAAGCCTTGAGTAGCTTTACACTTTGGAGCACAGTGCTATTAGTGAGATGCAAAGAATGACACATTTTTAAGGAAAAAATGAGTAAACATAAAACATTTTGTTGGTATTTAAGTTTAAAACTGCTTTATAGTTTAAAAAATGCTCTTATTGTTGAAATGCTTACAGAAAAAGTAACTTTATAAATAAAAAATAATCAAAGTTTCAATCCTTCTCTTTCATTAGCAAAATTTTGTTATATTTACTACTTAATATTTTATATAGACAGTTTCCTTAGGGATGCATCTTTAATCTAAGTAGATTTGTGTTGTGATTAGAAATTTATAATAGTGTAATTTGTTGTGATAAATATGACTTATCTATTGAGTAAGAAGCTAATGGTAGCATTTTAACAGTGTTTTAAATTTTAAGAGCTTGATATTAAGTATCTAATTTATTAAAATAAAGGTAGATATTATTCTTTAGTTGTCTAAAAAATTCCCTTCTTCATGTATACATTTTGCTATTCTTTTTTGTGTTTTAAAAAATAAATCTTAAAAAGTAGTTTTTTAATCATAGAAAAATTTGTGCAATAGTTATTCCCTCTGCATCTATCATCATTCCTTCAAAACAGTTCAAAATCGAGGTCCCTCAAAACACATGAGTCAAGATTACTTATTTTAGTGGCTTCATGAAAGTACTTTTCCAGAGTAGTGAGTAGTGGTTTTTTTTTTTTAAGATTTATTTATTTTATTTGAAAGGCAGAGTTACAGAGAAGGAGAGGAAGAAGCAGAGAGAAAGAGAGGTCTTCCATCCATCTACTGTTCACTCTGGAGATGGCCACAATGGCTGGAGCTGTGCCAATCCAAAGCCAGGAGCCAGGAGCTTCTTCTGGGTCTCTCATTCAGTTGCAGGAGCTCAAGGAATTGGGCCATTTTCTACTGCTTTCCCAGGCCACAGCAGAGAGCTGGATTAGAAGTGGAGTAGCTTAGACTAGAACCGGTGCCAATATAGGATGCCGACACTGCAGGCTGCAACTTTACCCACTACGCCTCAGCGCAGGCCCCAGAATAGTGTTTTTATGTGATAATTTCTTTCTGGCATTTCCTTAGGAAATTTATGTTCTTCTGAATTCAGAGAAAAATCATTTAAGAAATTGGAAACATGTAGGAAAATAGAGTTCTTTGAGAGTTAAAGCTTAACAATCAACTAATGATGTTACTGGTTCAAAGGGATGCACTAATGTCAATTGAAAGCACAGCAAGAAATACTGACATGCTGAGCTGCAGTTTAATGTTGTAGGTTAATTTCTAAGAACAGGACAGAAAAAAAACAAAACAGGACAGGAACATGTAGAGAAGTCCCACAAGCTAATCGGTTTGGTGGTTTTTGTGGCAATTTTGTAAAGGTGCTTTTATGACCTTGGATCTTATTAATTGTGAGTAGTATTTGCAAATAAATATTAATAAATGCATGTACAAATGCATAACATACTTTAAAAAATTCCTATGAATGATATTCCATGAAATAGGTTTTGGAAGCCAAAGAAATCTACAAATTGGCATTTTCAACATGTGATTCTCTGTAATTCTGTTTACATCCCTAGAAGTTTCAAGTGTTATATTTTTATATTACCCAATAATATTTGCTGGTGTTTTCTCATGTTTGAATATTAATGATATGCTAGAGTATAGGGAAAGATATGACTATTGTGAATTACTTCTATAGGAAATCCAAAAATGATATAAAATCTTAATTAGTAAAAACATTATCAATTTCAACAGCAAAAATCAAAATCATAGTAAGCAAACAATATTTTCATCATTATTAAAGGATGAGTTTGTGTAATGTTCCATGTTCCGTAATGCTTTGTATTGAAGACATTTTTGGTTGCACTCCTGATTTGACCAAAATCAGTGCAAAATGAAAGAAACTTTCTGTATCTGGAATATTTGTCATAAACTAAAGATTAATATTGGATAGGGAAATTAATGCTTCTTAAAATGTTCTGAAATTTTAATATTAAATATGCATAGAATTATCTTTCAAAATTTAAAAGATTTTCTTGACATTAATTTTGTTAGGATTCCCTTTTAATATTTTCTGTGGTGAAATGGCTCTATCACTTAGAAATAATTTTTATGCTGTTGAAGTATATAATCTTATTGCAATAATCTTGATTAACAATAATCAACCACATATTCTATCTTTTAAAATAAAAAAGCCCCTGAAACTTTTAGTATAATCATTTCCCAAAAATGATTCACTGTCATGTTACTAATTTAAAATATTATATTTTGAAAAATACTACCGAATATTCAATGCTTATGACTTAGGAAATTCCCAAGAATTCCATTTTCCCTTTCTTGAACTCTGAGGTTAATATGTTGGGTATTTAGAAAAACTGCTTGTTTTAGACTCATACTGAATAGTTGAAGTGTCACTGAAATTTATGTTTGTGTTAGGGACTGCTGTAGACTCTTTCCTCCTACATTACTTAAATTGCACAACAGTGCTTTGAAGAAAGTATTAATATATCTTAACAAGAGGAGAAACTGAGACATAGACTTGCATGTGGTCTTTTTAAGAATGGAAATGTACTTTGAACTCAGATTTTTTTCTGACTTTGAAGTTTCAAATTTATTTTCTTTCCACTGTTCATATTGTTTATTTAAAATTTCACTTGAAATGTATGGGTGTGTTAATTTCGGCTATCATGAAACATTTTTCTTAGTAGTAATGCAAAAGAAAAGGAGATTAGATTTGTATCCTTCAGTGCTTTTAAAAAGGATTTTAAAATGATTTTAGTCCTAACTGAATCATCTAGAAAGAATTGCAATCATATGATTTAGTATTATTCTGGTTTTGCGTGTGGGTATTGTTTTAAAGCTCACAGTTGTATATAATCTGCCTTTTAAACCTGAAATGCTCTTAGTCTAGAGCTGTGTTGTCCAAATCAGTAGCCACTAACCCTATGTGATTATTTAAATTTACATTATTTAAGATGAAATAAAATTACAGATTCAGTTCCTCAGTCACTCAAGCAACATTTAAGTGCTCACATTGGCTCAATGGCTTACTATTATGTCTGTACAGAGCATTTCAATCATAACATAATGTTTTGTTGCACAATATTAGTCTAAAATCAAATGTCTAATGTAAGCTATCAGAGATTTGGTTCTTTGATGTTCCATGAAAGAGTATGTTGATTTGGGTATAATTCTAAGACACCCTCCCTTTATGCCCATTTCTATTTTTTTCTCAATTCTAAAGTGTTGCAGTATTTCTTTCACATCAGAAAATTCAACTTGTTTATTCTGAGAATTTATGATAATTTTGAAATAATTGAAAAATATTTTAGTTCACAAACCAAGGTTAGTAGAGCATTCATTTAAACATTTATAACTTCTTAAATATTGAGTTGAGTTTTTAATGAAGACTCTGTTAACTGCTTTTGTGGCAGCATATTTTTAATTACATTTTTAACACAGTAAATATGCTCTGGGTTGCATTTTAAAATAAATGCCCTATAGAATGAATATGATATTTAATGAATTTAATTGACTACCAGAGGTCACTGAGAAGGAAAAGGTCCTGTTCCAGTTTTTCAAGAGGATTTTATCTTATATGTTATTTTTCGTAACTATGTCTGTTTGTACTAAAGTTCAGCTTCTTTTGATGTTGCACCATAACTACTAATATGAAGCTTTACTAGTGATTACTTTTTAAATTAAACCCCTGTATTAAGTTGTAAAGTGACTTGATTATATTTTAAGTACAATGCTATAATAATGAAGTGTTTTAATTATAGTCCCTAGTGTAGGCTATAACTCAGTAAAATTTTTACTTAAATTCTGTGTTTAGTTTATTCCTCTAAAGTTGTTTAAGTATAAATAAAAAACGAGGGGGGGGCTTAGTTTTTATAGTCATTTGAGAAAATTCCGTGGCTGCTCTCCCAGCCAGTGAGTTTTCCCTACATTTGCAGCAAGCTAATTGCTTCTGTTAATAAATAATCTAAAATCGATGCTGACAGCAGTTAATTGGCACAGAGATTTTATTTTGTAAAGCTCTTGGCTAACGACCTTCTTTAAATTAATAGCATTAAGTGCTATGAGGAAATAAATCTGAGGAATTGCCTGTCATTTGCTTGTCATGTCTAATAACTTCCAATAATGATGGCTGATAGATTTTTGCACATTCCATTATTGAAGTTGGTGCATGTAATTATTCTCCTCATTATATGTAAACAATTAGCAATATTTGGTATTTTCTTGCTGTAAAGCTGTTAAATACAAGTAACATATTAGAGGTTAGTAGCCATTTTAGAATCTGTATTTTAATTATTTACATGTAGGAACTCTTTAATTATATCTAGATAATTTATATGCTGTTTATTTTAAGCCTGTACTTGAATATTTTTTGAGTGGGACTTATAAAAATAAGTAGAGTTTGTTTTAAAATGTGATAATTTATGGAAAAATTTGTTTGTAGCTTGAAGAAGTCATGGAAAAAGAAACTTACAAGACAGCTAAATTAATTCTTGAAAGGTTTGATCCAGACTCAAAGAAAGCAAAGGTAAGATTCCAGTATCACTACTATAATAAAACTGCATGTTGTAATAGGTCACTATAATAACACTATTATAATTGACAGGAATTTGAGCCGCCATCTGCTGGAGCATCTGTAACTGCAAGACCTGGACAAGGTAAATAACTTTGTAGAAACTGCTGCTCCTGTTGGAAAGATCCATATTTACCCAAGTGAGTTCTAAAGTGTGTTGGTGGTGTGTAAAAACATAGATAGAATGCTCTTATGTTAATTTATATTTGGCAGTTTGGGCTATTACTTGGGGTAGATGCCAATAATTGTATTTTGTGGGAATATATGTTAGGATGTCAAATACCTGTTGAGATTAAATACATGATTGTTTTTAATGTTTTTGTAATTGAACTAATTTCACCAATATTTTGTGAGATTTTTCCCCTTCAAATGATAATTTTTTGGAATATCTATTATGATTAACATCCTTATATTTTTAATTTATTTTTATGTATATAGTGATAATTTCTATCAAATTTGAAGTTTCTTCTAAATATTTTATTTAGGAAGAAAAATAATTTAGAAATGAGAAAAATTGAATTACTGCTATATAATAATGTTTTCTATTCTTTAGTTTGCATTGCTATATTATTAGTGAAACCATGTATTATATCATTAACTATTATGTAAAATTTTAAGCATCATTATTTTGAGTGGTTATATAAAAGTGTCCCGAGACTGGCATATAAAAATATATTTGAGTTTGCATTGGCTTTCATCTTTGTTCTTTTCTCTAGACTCCTACAGTTTGTAAGGCTTTTATTGCAATATAGAATATATTACTTTAAAAATTTTAACTACCATTCTTACAAGCTCATCAGAACTGTGGCCTGCTTTGTAAAGTTAGAATTACATTTGGAACTTGGAAAAGCAAATCCTTTTATAAATATTCACAAAGCCATGGATACTAAATAAACTAAATAAACTTCTCCATCTTTCTATAAGTAGGGTTTTGGCTTAGAGAAATTTTAGCTTTTTTTTTTAACCTACTCTTTTGATAAAAATAAGTTTATATGATTAAAATAGGCATATGGGAGTACTTTTTTCATGAAAAATGGAATTAAAAGATAAACTTATTTTGATGTAAGTACATATGAAGAATCTTCAAGAAGTAGATTAAAAATGCATATTTACAAACAAAGGTTTATGTAGGTATTTGAAAGGCAGAGCTACAGAGAGAGGGAGAGACAAAGAGAGAGTGAGCTCACAGATTAGATTTTCTGTCTGCTGGTTCACTCCCTAAATGGCTGCAACCTGGGCTGGGCCAGGCTGAAGCCAGGAGCCAGGTTTTCCACCTGGGTGGCAGGAGCTCTAGTACTTGAGCCATCATCCTCTGCTTTGTGGGCACATTTGCAGACAGCTGGATCAGAAGCAGAGTAGCAAGCGCTCAAACAGGCACTTTGATATGGGATGTTGTCACCCAGACAGAGGCCTTACAACCTGCCGCACCACAGCATCTGTCTCTAATTATGATATCCTTATTTTACTAGTTCTCTTGCTGAGCCAGAACTATTAATTGTGTGAAAGCAGCTTTTATTTTTTTGTTACTGGGTTGCTAATGATATCTGCTATACTCAGAGTAATTATAAATTTTGAAGATAATATTGATTTGCTTAGATTTCCACTAAGAGGAGTATCATGTTTACTGGGCAGTTAACCTATCTAACCAGCAACCTTTTAATAGATTTCATTTTTTAGAACAGGTTTAGAGTTTATAGAAAAATTACAGAGCTCTAGTACAAGGAGTTTCTAGATAGTCTTATACAAAGATAATAGTCTTATACAAAGATTCCCCTATTAACATCTTAACAACAGTGTAGTCCATTTGTTGAAGTTTGATATACTATTGTTAACCAAAGTTTGGATTTTCTTTGTTTCTACCTAATGTCCTTTTTACTTTTCCAGGATCCCATCACTATTGTTACATTGCATTTAACTGTTGTGCCTTCTTAGGTGGCTTCTTAGGCTGTAACAGCTTCTCAGAGTTTTTTCTTTGCATTTGATGATCTTGATAGTTTTGCCCTAATCATTTCTTAAAATAACTTTTTTTTTTTGTTTAGGTGATAATTTACTAAGCATTCACACCAACATGCATCTTATATCAGATGCTGCAAATACTGTAGTAGTCAAGAGTCCCATGATAAGATTCTCAGCTTCTGGGCCCCTATCCTCTTCCCCTCACCACTGACACCCTTTTAGTTCTCAACACTGTCTCTCTGTGCTGAAGGCTCATTAAGTAACTTCAAATTCTCCAGCACACAGAACCCGGAACTCAGGTACCATTTGCACCACCCAATAATCCAAGGTTCCCAAATGGCTGGGAGCCCAAGATTCTATAACCCGCATCAGATACTGGGGCAAAAGACTGGAGAACTGGTTGTTGATTACACTCGGAGGATTCTGGGAGTTGGAGTTCCTATGACCTGACAGGGTTATATCTGAGATTCTGGGATCCTAGGCCCTTTTGTCACTCCCTCAGAGCTAGGAGCATGGGCACTCTGCTCCTTCCTCCTGTCAGAACCAGAAGTTAAACTCTCAGCTGCTTTCACCCTCAGATTCATGAGTGGAAGATCTCAGCCCTGCCCCCCTTCCCTGATGGCAGGAGTCCAGACTCTTAGATCCCTCCTCTCTCAGACCTAGTCTGAGCCTCTACCTCCTCCTCCCTCAGATGCAAGAGTATGAGTTTGTTATTTAGTCTTCCATACACCAACACTCACTATGGTTACCATCCTGATCACCAGCTGATAATTTCTTACAAGGAATTTTTATCAATGAATGCTTCATCTTAGGAAATCATTGTCATTTTTTGCTATAAAAGAGTAAGCATAAAAAGTAGATATACACATTGAATAGTGGTGTTATAGTTCTTTAGAAATCATGGATGGACTGGGAAATTATATCCTTATTAGATTAAAAAATAATAAAGTTGGAAATTAGATGAAAAATGGAATTTGCCTTAGTATAAATTCCTGAATAGGACAAATTCATTCTGTAGGATAAAGAAATCTATATTTGAGGATGGCAAAAAATTACACTTCTTTCTTTCTTTTTTTTTTTCTTTTTTAAAGATTTTGTGTATTTATTTGAAAGGAAGAATTACAGAGAGAGAGAGAGAGTTCTTCGATCAGCTGGTTCACTCCCCAGATTGCTGCATTGGCCAGGGGGCTAGGCCAAAGCCAGGAGTCAAGAGATTCATGCATGTCTCCCACGTGGGTGCAAGGACTCACACACTTGGGCCATCTTTTGCTGTTTTCCCAGGTGCATTAGCAGGGAGCTGGATTGGAAGTGGAGCAGCTGGGTCTCAAACTGGCACCTGAATGGGATGCTGGCACTACAGGTTGGGCTACATCCCATTGGGCTACAGTGCTGGCCCCAGATTAAATTTCTTTTCAAGATTTTTTATATAGAAGTAAGTTTGATTTTTATGCACTATATTCTGATTTATTGATTTTTTTTTTTGATAAATGCATTAAGAGGGCCATTACTGGGGAATTCTTACACAAAACCTGTAACCCCAGTCTTACCATGAGAAAAACATTAGACAGTTTCTAAATGAAGGACATAAATAAAATACCCAAACAATGTTCTTCAAAGCTATTGAGGATATGAAAAGTAGCTAATACAGACCAGAGGAACCTAAGGAGACATGATGACCAAATGTAATGTGGCATCTTGGAACAGAAAAGTGATGTAAGTGGAAAAATTGGTAAAATCTGAATACATTCAGGCTTTAGTTAATAATGTATTAAATATTAATTTCTTAATTTTGACAAATGTATTTAATATTAAGAGAAAATAAGTGAAAGTACAGGATCTCACTATATTCTCTTTGCAACTTTTCTGAAAACCTGAAATTACTCCAAAATAAAGTTTATTTAAGAAATACTTCATCTGATGGGGGGTGTGGAGAGAAAGACAATAAATTAGTGTTAAATAGAGAAAATAAAGGATGGTGAATAGGAAGTACCTTGAGTGAGGGCAAATGGAAGGTTTTTTTTTTTTTTTAAATATTAAAAAACCTTTTTTTTACCTCTATAAAAAGCAGTCAGCTAGAGACAGAGGGGCAGAGATCTTTAATCCACTGGTTTACTTCTCAATGCCTGCAACAGCTGATGCTGGGCCATGACAAAGCCAGGAGCCTGGAACTCAATACAGGCTTCTCCTGTGGTGACAGGGGCCTAAGTACTTTTGAACCTTCACCTGCTATTCCCAGAGTGCACATTAGTAGCAGGAAGCTGTAATTGGAAGTGGAGCTAGAACTCAAACCTGGCACTACAGTTTGGGATAAGGGCATCCTCAGAGGAATTTTTTTTTCTTTCAGATTTATTTAATTTATTTGAAAAGCAGAGAGAGAGAGAGAGAGAGAGAGAGAGAGAGAGAGAGAGATTACTCAAATGACCGCAACTCAATAAGAACGATAAGAAGTGGAGCTCTGATATGGGATGCTGGCATTTTGGCAGCACCTTAACTCACTGCATCACAACACCAGCTCCATCCTATATAATTTTAAAAAGGAAACCACCTATATATATTCTTTTGTTTTGTACATAACCCTGCACTTTCTAGTTATGAACAGAATAAAAGTCGATTGTTTCTTACCGCAGCTGAGTTTTTTTAAAAGATTTATTTATTTATTTGAAAGGCAGAATTAGAGATAAGGGGAGACAGATTTTCCACCCACTGGTTCACTTCCTAAATGGCCACAACAGCCAGGGCTGAGCTGGGCCAAAGCCAGGAGCCAGGAGCTTCTTCCAGGTCTCCCACATAAGTACAAGGGCCCAAGTACTTGTCCTGTCTTCTACTTTCCCAGGCACATTAGCACAGAGCTGGATTGGAAGTGGAGCAGCTGGGACTTGAATTGGCACCCTAATGGGATGCCAGCACTGTAGGCAGCAGCTAAATCTGCTACACTAGATTTTATTAATTTTTTGAGAGAGAGAGTTACAGACAGACAGAGAGAAAGGTCTTCCATCTGCTGTCTCACTCCCCAAATAGCCTCAATGGCCAGAGCTAAACCAATCTGAAGTCAGGAGCGAAGAGCATCCTCTGGGTTTCACACATGGCTGCAAGCCTGGGCCATCTTCTATGCTTTACCAGGCCGTAACAGAGAGATGGATCAGAAGAGGAGCTGCTGTGACATGAAGTGGCACTCAACAAGGGATGCTGGCCCCACAGGTGGAGGCTTAGCCTACTGCCCCACAGCGCTGGCCCCTAGACTGTGATGCTTAGTGCAGCAGGCAACACAAATTTGACTGGCAACCTTAATTCCATGTATGATCTTAATTTCTCTTGCATGTGAGATAGCACATTTACAGGTTATGGCAATAAGATGTGGACATCTTTGGGAAACCAATATTCTCTTACCATATCATATAAATCTTTTAAAAGGTAATTACAAACTTAATATTGAAATGCAAAACCAAAGTGGATTCCTTTGGTAAATCTTTATTAAGCTCATCCTTTGTTGCCAGTTACTTTGACACATCCTAAGGCTACAAGGTGCCATCAATTAATTCTTGATTAAAAGGAAAATACAGATGTAAATAAATAATCTTCTATACAAACGACCACAAGGAGGCACAAATCACAGTGCATTATAACTTTAATAATTTGCTATGAGAGCAGGGTTGGAAAAGTACTTTTCAAGTAAAGCATTTATGCCACATGTAGTCAGGAAGAAAGGAACAGCTTGATACCTTAAGGGCCCAAATTGTCATCCAATAATGACATAGGAGATAAAGAGCCAGTGTTAGATTAAGTTATAGCAATAGATTTGTGGAAAAGAAGAGATTTAAGACATAATTTAAGAGTAGATTGACAGGACTTGATGGTAATTAAATTGAGAAAATATTAACTGTCAAATACCAGAAAAACATTTGATATTAGTCTTTTTGGATTTGGTTTATTTCACTAAACATAATGGCTTCCAGTTAAATCCATTTTGTTGCAAAAGACAGGCTTTCATTTTTTTTTTTATCGCTGAGTAGTATTCCATAGTGTATGTATACTACATCTTCTTTGTCTAGTCATCAGTTGATGGACATATAGGTTGATTCCATATTTTACCTATTGTGAATTGAGCTGCAATAAACATGGGGGTCCAGATCACTCTTTCATATGCTGATTTTATTTCATTAGGGTAAATTCCCAGGATTGGGATGGCTGGTTCAAATGGTACATCTATTTTCAGATTTCTGAGGAATCTCCATACTGTCTTCCTAATGGCTGTACTAGGTTATGTTTCCACGAACAGTTTTTTAGGGCGCCTTTCCCCCAGGTCCCCACCAGCATTGATTGTTTAGATTTTTGGATGATAGCCATTCTAACTGCTATGAGATAAAACCTCATTGTGGTTTTAATTTGCATTTCCCTGATGGCTAGTGATTCTGAGCATTTTTTTCATGTGTCTGTTGGCCATTAAATTTCAGTTAGCAATAATCACGCCTCGGATAAACCTCATTGGCTACAACACTGTCACTGCACAAAGCTTGGCCATTTCAGCTTCATCCTTTGAAAAATTTCAGTTTTATCCTTTGGAAAAAAAAAAAAAAAACCTGTTCATGTTCTATGCAGATTTCTTAACTGGATTGTTTGTTTTGTTGTTATTGAGTTTCTTGACTCTTTATATTAATGAATATTAATATCCTGGATATTAACTTTTTATTAGTTGCATAGTTGGCAAATATTTTCTCCCATTCTGTCAGTTGCTTCTGCACATTGTTGAGTGTCTCCTTTGCAGTACCGAAGCTTCTTAGCTTGATGTAATCCCATTTGTCCACTTTTGTTTTTATTGCCTATGCTTCTGGAGTGTTTTCCAAGAAGTCTTTGCTTATGCCATTGTGTTGCAGACTTTCCCAGATGTTTTCATCTTGTAATTTGATGATGTCAGGTTGTAAATTTAGATCCTTTTGAGTTTATTTTTTATGTAAGGTGGAGGTCTTGTTTCATACTTCTGTACATGTAGATCTGAGTTTCCCAGCTTCATGTCCAAGCTCAGGAGACTGTCCCTTCTCCAGGGATTGATTATAGCTCATATCTCAAAGGTTAGTTGGTTTGTAGATGTGTACATTAATTTTTGGTGTCTCTAATCTGTTCCATTTATCTACATGTTTCCTTCTGTTCCAGTACTGAGCTGTTTTGATTCTAACTGCCCTGTGGTATGCCTTGAAATCTGGCATTGTAATGCCTCTGGCTTTGTTTTTGTTGTATAAGATTGTTTTAGCTATTCGGGGTCTTTTGTGTTTCCATATGAATTTTATCATCTTTTTTTCTAGATCTGAGAAGAATATTGATGGTATTTTGATTGGGATCACATTGAATCTGTAAATTTGCTTTTGGTAGTAGGAACTTTTTGATGATATTAATTCTTCCAATCCATAAACATTGAAGATTTTTCCATATTTTGTGTGTCCCTGCTTCTGTTTCTTTCTTTAATGTTTTATAATTTTCATTGTGGAGCTCTTTTACCTCCTCAGTTAAATTTATTACAAGATATTTTAATTTTTTTGTAGCTATTGTGAATTGGACTGATCTTGCAAGTTCTGTCTCTGCCATGGCATTGTCTGTGTATACAAAAGCTATTGATTTTTGTATGCTAATTTTATTTCCTGCAAACTTTACCAAACTGTCATGTGAGTTCCAACAGTCTCTTAGTGTGGTGTCTTTTGGTTGTCATCAGCAAACAGGGATAATTTGACTTCCTCCTTTCTCATTTATATCCTTCTGATTTCTTTTATTGCCTATAGCTCTGGCCAGAACTTCCAGAACTATATTAAATAGCAATGGCAAAAGTGAGCATCCTTGTTTGATTCCAGATCTTAGTGGAAATGCTTCAGGCTTTCCCCCATTCACTATGATGCTGGCTGTGTGTTTGTCATATATTGCTTTGATTGTGTTGAGGAGTTCCTTCTATATGCATTTTGCTTAAGATTTTTATCATGAAAGGATGTTATATTTTATCAAGTGCTTTTTCTGCATCTGTTGAGATAATCATATGGCTTTTATTCTTCAAGTTGTTAATGTGATATCACATTTATGGATTTGCATGTATTAAACCATCCCTGCATACCAGGGATAAATCCCACTTTTTCTGGGTGAATGATCTTTTTGATATGTGGTTGGATTTGATTAGCCAGTATTTTTTTGAGGATTTTTGTTAAAGATTTTTGTAGTGTCTTTTTCTGGCTGTGGAATTAAGGTGATGTTGGTCTCAAAGAAGAAGTATGGAGGATTTCCTCCCTTTCAGTTGTTTTGAATAGTTGGGAAAGAATTGGGATTAGTTCTTTTTTTAAAAAATTTTTAAAATTATTTTTTAAAGAATGCAAGTTTTCTAAGTACAACTTTAGGAATGTAGTTATTCTTCCCACCATATAAGCCCTCCCACCTACACTCCCACCCCTCCTCCTCCTCCCTCTCCCCTTGCTGGTCCCATTTCCATTAAGATTCATTTTCAATTAACTTTTTACTCAGAAGACCAACTCTATACTAAGTAAGGATTTCACACATACACAAATATACACACACAAACATGCACACACACAAAACTCAGAACCGGTTTTACAGTTAACTCTCAATCCAACTCATTGAGGACAGAGGTCCTGCATGGGGAGTTAGTGCATAGTGACTCTTGTTGTTAACAATTAACACTCTTATGTATGATGTCAGTGACCACTTGAGGTTCTTGAAATGAGCTACCTAGGCTATGGAAGCCTTTTAGTCCACAAACTCTGTCAGTATTTGGACAAGGCCAAAAGCAAAGTCGAAATTCTTTCTTCCCTTTAGAGAAAAGTACATCCTTATTCGATGACCACTTCTTTCCACAGGGATCTCACTCAAAGAGATCCTTCATGTAGAATGTTTTTTTTACCACAGTTTCTTAGTTATCCATGCCTGAAATGCTCTTATGGGCTTTTCGGCCAGACTAGAAAGCCTTAAGGACTGATTCTGAGGTCAGAGTGTTAACTTAAAGCAATTTTCATTCTGTGAGTCTGCTGTGTAGACTGCTTCCCATGTTGGAATTCTCTCCTTTTAAATTCTATTATTATTACCAGGCACTTGTTAGTATTTATTATGATCTCTTTAACACTTTATCTATCTATATGTTCACTTTAACCCTTAATATGATCACTTTAACAATTAAGATGGCAATTTTACCCCCAAGTTTAATGGGATTTGGAGTCCCATGATAAGTTTTTAAAATGTACTCTTAGAAGTAAGTCTGTAGGAATGTATGCAGAATTATACAGCTTTACAGTTAACAAACTTTCCGTTCCCTCTCTTATTCCCACTCTTGTTTTTATTGAGATCTGTTTTGTTGACTTTATACACATATGATTAACTCTATGTTAAAGAGTTCAATAAATAGTGTCAAGAAAAAGAAGATGAAAAAACAAAGAAAACAAAACTGCTCCTCGACAGTAAAGATAATGGCAGCTCAAGTCATCCCTTCTCGAAGTGTCAGTTTCCCTTTTACAGGTTTCGTTTCAGGTTCTCTATTAGTTCTCACAGATCAGGGAGAATATATGGTATTTTTCCCTTTGGGACAGGATTACTTCACTAAGTATGATTTTTCCCAGATTCATCTATTTTGTTGCAAATGACCGATTTCATTTTTTTTTAACCACTGTATAGTATTCCATAGTGTACACATTACATCATTTCTTTATCCAGTCTTCATTTAGTGGGCATTTAGGTTGATTCCATGTTTAGCTATTGTGAATTGAACTGCAATAAACATAGAGGTGCAGATAGCTCATTTGTTTACTGATTTTATTTTCCTTGGATAAATTCCCAGGAGTGAGGTGGCTGGGTCATAGGGTAGGTCTATATTCAGATTTTTGAGGTATCTCCATACTCTCTTCCATAGTGCTTTACCAGTTTACATTCTCACCAACAGTGGATTAGGATACCTTTCCCCTCACATCCTCACCAGCATCTGTTTTTTTTTTTGTTTTGTTTTGTTTTGTTTTTAATTTTTGACAGGCAGAGTGGACAGTGAGAGAGAGAGAGAGACAGAGAGAAAGGTCTTCCTTTGCCGTTGGTTCACTCTCCAATGGCCGCCGTGGCTGGCACACCACGACCAGCATCTGTTTTATTTGTTGATTTCTGTATGAAAACCATTCTAACTGGGGTGAAACCTTATTGTGGTTTTGATTTGCATTTCCCTGACAGCTAGTGATCCTGAACATTTTTTCATGTATCTGTTGGCCATTTGAATTTCCTCTTTTGAAAAATGTCTCTTTAAGTCCTTGACCCATCTCTTAACTGAGTTGTTTTATTGTTGTGGAGTTTCTTGATCTCTTTGTAGATTCTAGTTATTAATCCTTTATCAGTTGCATAGGTTGCAGTTGTTTCTCCCATTGTGTCGGTTGCCTCTTCACTTTCCTGAGTGTTTCATTTGCAGTACAGAAGCTTCTCAATTTGATGTGATCTCATGTATTAATTTTGGCTTTGATTGCCTGTGCCTCTGGGGTCTTTTCTCACAACTCTTTTCCTATGCCAATATCTTGCAGGGTTTCCCCAGTATTCTCTAATAATTTGATGGTGTCAGGTTGTAGATTTAGGTCTTTAATCCACTTTGTATGGAGTTTTGTGTAAGGTGTAAGGTAGGGGTCTTGTTTCATACTTCTGCATGTGGAAATCAAGCTTTCCCAGCACTGCTCCAGGGATTGGTTTTAGCTCCTTTGTCAAATATAAGTTGATTGTAGAAGCTTGGATTGATTTCTGGCATTTCAAATATGTTGGTCTATCCACCTGTTTTTGTACCAATACCGGGCTGTTTTGATTATAACTGCCTTTTAGTATGTCTTGAAATCTGGTACTGTGATGCCTCTGGCTTTGTTTTTGTTTTATAAGATTGCTTTAGCTATTTTAGGTCTCCTTTGTTTCCATATGAATTTCAGCATCATTTTTTCTATATCTGAGGTGAATTTCTTTGGTATTTTGATTGATATCACATGAATCTGCTTTCAGGAGAATAGACATTTTGATGATATTGATTCTTTCAATCCATGAACATGGGAGATTTTTCCATTTTTTGGTATCTTCTGTTTCTTTAATGTTTTGTAATTCTCATTGTAGAGATCTTTGACATTCTTGGTTAAATTTATATCAAGGTTTTTGATTTTTTTTTTTTTTTTGTAGCTCTTGTGAATGAGGATTGCTCTTAGAAGTTCATTCTCAGCCTTGACATTGTCTGTGTATACAAAGGCTGTTGGTTTTTGTGTTATGATTTTATATCCTGCCACTTTACCAAACTTTTCTACATGTTCCTTTTGTCTCTTGGTGGAGTCTGTATCTTTGAATTGGAGAATTTGGTCCATTTACATTCAAGGTTATTATTGATAGGTAATGATTTGTCCTTCCATTTTCCCATAAATATTCCTATCGTTTGCTTTGGATTTCTTTTGTACTTTTACTCGGATATTTTCTGCCTTTCAGATTCTTTCATGATGATGACTGTCTTTCTTTATGTGCTTAGCACAACCTTAAGTATCATTTGTAAGGGTGAATGAATGGTGACACATTTTTTTAATTTCTGTTTGTTTTGGAAAGTCTTTATTTCACCTCCATTTGTAAATGAGAGCTTTGCTGGGTACAGCATTCTGGGTTGATAGTTTTTTTCTTTTAGGACTTGGACTGTGTCTCTCTATTCTCTCCTACCCTGTAGAGTTTCTGATGAGAAATCATCTGTCATTCTAATTGGAGATCCTCTGAAGGTAATCTGGTGTTTCTCTCATGTACGGTTTAGAATCTTTATGTTTTACTTTTGATAGTTTGACTGTCCTGTGTCATAGTGAAGATCTTTCCTCATCATTTCTGTTAGGAGTTGTGTGTGTGTTTCCTGTACTTGAATGTCTCCATCTTTCTCTAAATTGGGGAACTGTTGTGGTATTATATCACTAAATAGGTCTTCTAATCTATTCTCTCTTACCTTCAGAAACCCCTAGGACACGTATGTTAGGTTGTTTGATGGTATCCCATAAATTCTGAACATTATTTTCAATTTGTTTCCTGGCTTTTTTTTTTTTTTTTGGTGTGACTGAGCTATTTCCTAAGATTTATCGCCTGGCTTGGATATTCTTTCTTCTGCCTCACCAAGGCTTAAGTCTTAAAACTTTCCAATGTACTTTTTATTTGACATATTGAATTCTTCATTTTCTAATATTTCAGTTTGATTTCTCTTCTGTATCTCTAATTCCCAGCAAAATTTTTTTTCAGCCATGTCATCTATGGACATGACAGTCTTTAACTCATTCTTTTTTTATTTTTGATAGGCAGAGTTAGACAGTGAGAGAGAGAGACAGAGAGAAAGGTCTTCCTTCCATTGGTTCACTCCCCAAATGGCCACTACGGCTGGTGCGCTGCGCCGAGCCAGGAGCCAGGAGCCAGGAGCCAGGAGCCAGGAGCCAGGTACCTCTTCCTGGTCTTCCATGCGGGTGCAGAGCCCAAGCACTTGGGCCATCCTCCACTGCCTTCCCAGGCCACAGCAGAGAGCTGGACTGGAAGAGGAGCAACCGGGACAGAATCTGGCGCCCCACCCGTGACTAGAACCTGGGGTGCCGGCACCACAGGCAGAGGACTAGGAAGTGAGCTGCGGCACTGGCCTAACTCATTCTTTAACATTCATTCTTTAACTCATGAATTTGCGTCTCATTGTTTTGAGTAATCTTATGATCATTCTTTTGAATTTCTTTTCAGGCATTTCACCAATCTCTTTGTCTTCACATTCTTTTTTTATTTTTTATTTTTTAAGATTTATTTATTTATTTGAAAGAGTTACAGAGAGGCAGAGACAGAGAAAGAGAGAGATCTTCCATCCACAGGTTCACTCCCCAAATATCTTCAATGACCAGAGCTGGGCCAATTGAAGCCAGGAGCCAGGAGCTTCTTCTGATTCTCCCACGTGGGTTCAGGGTCCAAGCACTTGGGCCAATTTCTACTGTTTCCTCAGGTGATGACAGAGAGCTGGATTGGAAGTGGAGCGCTGGGACTTGAACTGGTGCCCGCCCATAGGGGATTCTGGCATTGCAGGTAGCAGCTTTACCCACTATGCCACAGCACCAGCCTCAGTCTTCACGTTCTAATACTGAAGTGTTGTTATGTTCCTTTTATTGAGTCATATTGTCTTTACTTTATTCACGTTTCTTGTATTTCTATGTTTATTTTTGTGCATTTATGGAAACATTTGTTGGCTTTTCCTAGATGACCCTGTTGCTTAGTGGGTTGTGTGCTCCTTTGGTGGATAGCCAAAAGCGTGTGCTGGGTAGGGACAGGAAAATCTGGTCAGTGCTTGTAGGGGGGGTGGACAAGTGTTCAGGGAAACACCCAGGTTTAGCGTGGTAGATCCCTTCTACTGTGAGGAGGGACGGTATGTTCACCTTAGTTTGCATGCTCACAGTCTCACCTCCTCCCTGCTAAGGTGATCAGTGCCCATGGTGAGCTCACAGAGGCTATGCACTCCATTCATGCCAGTGCATGAACCACACAAATGATCTGTGCAATCCTCAGTGTGAGCAGGGGACCCTCTGCAGTGACCTACCTCGGGCACTCAGCGAATTCTGAGCATCTGCAGCCAGATACAGTGATTATCCAGAGACCCAACTCTATCCCACACCCTGTTGTAAACTCACAGAATTCCCATGTGGCATGCAGAGCTCCCTCAGTCACAGGGAGGAGGGAATCTGTTCTGAGACCCACATTCTTTCCCCATCCACAGAGAGAGCCAAGATATTCCCAGAGGCAGCTGCCTGTTGCTGTTCTGCCTTGGCAGTTTGATTCAGTGATAGAAAGGAGTGCCTCACAGGCCTAAGTGCCTACTGCTAACCCTCCAGGCCAGATTCAAAGTCAGTGGGACTGTAGATTCATCTCTCAGATAAAATCCCCTTGCTGTATGCACATAAGCCGCAAGCAGCCTCTACTTGCCTTATTAAGATGATGCTTCCTCCCTGCTAGTCACTGGGTGGAGATGGGAAGAAAGCGATATAATCTCCCTTCACTGGGTTAGGAGAGCACCTTGTGGTCCTCAAAGTTCTCTGTCAGTGACATGGGCTGCTGCAGACACCTCTCATCTTGCTCCAAGAAGACAAGAAGAGGGCGTCTGCTGCACTCCTGACTGCAGAGTTGCTGGTGGTGTATCTGCTCACTGCTGTGTTTGTACTGTCTGTGCTGATTCATGGCATGTCTCTCCTTTCTGTAGAATTTCTATTGTAAACTTTTCTCCAACGCTGCCCTTGGAATGAAATTCCTCTGCTTTTCTACTGTTATCATCCCATGGTCAAAGTCAGCATGTCCTTTCGCTGTTAAGCAATCTTGGACTCTGTGTTGGTTTTCTTACTTAATTTTTTACACCAGCCATAAGGAAGTTGTCATTATGAGGAAGCTGAATTGAGAGATATCATTAACCTGGAGAAGGCTGTATGCACATCTAGTAAACAGACTAGAGCTAAAAGTAAGATGGTTCGACCCTAGAGTCTGTTTTGTACAACTATGCTGTTTTGCCATTGTTTTTTTTTTTTTTGATTTGAACTTTCTTTCTTTTTTTTTTATTAAACTTTTATTTAATGAATATAAATTTCCAAAGTGTTTTGCCATTGTTTTGAACTTTGTTTTTTTCCTTTTGTTTGCTGTAATGTAGATTTTTGTGTGTTTTTTTTTTAAAGATTTATTTTTTATCTATTTGAAAGACAGAGTTACAGAGAGAGGTAGAGACAGAGAGAGAGGTCTTCCATCCACTGGTTCACTCCTCAGATGGCCACAATGGCCGGAGCTGTGCCAATCCGAAGCCAAGAGCCAGGAGCTTTTTCTCTGAGTCTCCCATGTGGGTGCAGGGGCCCAAGGACTTGCTTTCCCAGGCCATAGCAGAGAACTGGATTGGAAGAGGTGCAGCCAGGACTAGAACTGGCACCCATATAGGATGCTGGCGCTTCAGGCCAGGACTCTTACCCGCTGCACCACAGTGCTGGCCCCAGATTTTTGTTTTGATATTTTGGTTCTGTTTGCTTCATTTTGAATTTAAAAGCAATATAGATGTGTACTCATATTTGGTGAGTGTGATTATTTTTGAATGGTTGGTTGGTTGTTGATGGGAATGGAAACATCCTTCACTTAAGACCTGATCTTCTAGAACATTCCTTAATGATATTTTCTGAAGTTGATGTGAAATGCATGGTAACTCATTTTTGACAGATTGTGTTTCACGTTCGAACATTGGAAATTTTGATTAAATGATATGACTTTTTTTTTTTAGTACTAGGGACTTTAGAATAATTCATATAAAATGTTGGTAAATGAATGAGAACTAGTTAAAAACAAATAATTTAGATGTTCAAATTAAGGCTACCAGAATATTTCATAACATTTACCAACTACTGTGAACTATTGGTGATATTGTAACCCTTTGCTACCTTCTTTTCCTTTGAAAATAATGAAACTGCATTTCTCCATTTCTTGATTTTTTTTTTTTTTTTTTTGACAGGCAGAGTGGACAGTGAGAGAGAGAGACAGAGAGAAAGGTCTTCCTTTTGCCGTTGGTTCACCCTCCAATGGCCGCCACGGTTGGTGCGCTGCGGCCGGCGCACCACGCTGATCCGATGGCAGGAGCCAGGTGCTTATCCTGGTCTCCCATGGGGTGCAGGACCCAAGTATTTGGGCCATCCTCCACTGCACTCCCTGGCCACAGCAGAGAGCTGGCCTGGAAGAGGGGCAACCGGGACAGAATCGGTGCCCCGACCGGGACTAGAACCTGGTGTGCCGGCGCCGCAAGGCAGAGGATTAGCCTAGTGAGCCGCGGCGCCGGCCCATTTCTTGATTTTTCTATAACACTTTTCCCTTTTCTAAATTTAGATTTAAAATTACTAAGCTATGTCTCTTTATGGAATGCTAGACTTGGTATTGTTAACTAGTTATAGACCTCACCTTTCAGTAACATACAAGTGATAATTAAAGAGTATATTAGTAAATTTTCACAGAATAAAGGCACATTCAGAGGAAGCAATCACAGTCTTTGTTCAAGAAGTGAAAGGATAATAGTTCCTTTAATACAGCCTAATAAATGCTAAACTTCTAATTATCTAGAAGAAAAATGTCATTTTTGAGATATGTCTTACCTGGAAATTGGCTAAAACATGATTTACAGTATTTGATGCTTGTAATTTTTTAATTAACTTAAATTGCCAGGTTTTATTATGATTTCATTGATCTCTATACCTTTTGCAGCATTTAATGACATTCGTAATATTCAACCATATTCCTGTGAGTGAATGATAATTAAATGGCCTGCTAATTTGCAGGAGGTGTTAGGTAATGATTAGTTAAAGTAGTATCTGAACTTTTCTGTATAATCTATATGGAAAGAAGCAACCACAAATATAGTTCCATTTATATAATTATAATGGTTTGTTATTTATTATTGCAGTAGCTTGGTTAGAGACTAAATTATAAGCCAGTGGAAAGCAGTTTTCCCAGCAATTATAGCTAAAATCATTTGAAAATAGTTGTGTGAAAGCATTGTCATTTAAAATAATAAGTATTAAATAAATTTACAGACGTTATTTTATTTAATCCTGAAATCAATCTTGTGAGTAAAGAATATCACTATTCTAATTTTACAAAGAAACACCTGGTTTATTGTAGTTAAGTTACCTATCTGAGATCATGTAGCTATAGCCAGGACTCCAGACAGACCTATCTGGTGGCAGCATCTAGGTATTATTTATTTATTTATTTACTTTGTAAAGATTTATTTATTTATTTATTTGAAGGTCAGAGTTGCAGAGAGAGAGGGAGAGAGAGAGGTCTTCCATCCGCTGGTTCACTCTCCAGTTGGCTGCAATGGCCAGAGCTGCGCCAATCTGAAGCCAGGAGCTAGGAGCTTCCTCCTGGTCTCTCATGAGGGTGCAGGGGTCCAAGTACTTGGGCCATCTTCTACTGCTTTCCCAGGCCAAAGCAGAGAGCTGGATCAGAAGTGGAGCAGCCAGGTCTCAAACCGGCACCCATATGGGATGCCAGCACTTCAGGCCAGGGCGTTAACCCACTGTGAAACAGAGCCGGCCTTGTTTATTTATTTATTTTTAGACTTATTTACTTGTTTGAAAGGCAGAGAGGGAGAGAGAGCACATTTCCATCCTCTGGTTCACTCCCCAAATGGCTGCAGTGGCAAGAAATGGGCCTGGCTGAAGTCAAGAGCAAGGAAGTCAATACGGGTCTCCCACGATGGGTGGCAGGGGCCCAAGCACTTGGGCCACCTTCAGCTGCCTTCCCAAGTGCATTAGCAGGGAGATGTATTGGAAGTGGAGCATTCAGGTCTCTAACCACTGCTCTGATAACAGGATGTTGGCATCATAGGTGGCAGCTTAACCTGCTGTGCTACATCTGGAGGCCCCTATGTTCTTAACTAGTAGACTAGATTGTGGTGAATTGAGATATGACACTAGAGCTCTGCTTTGATTTGCAGTGAACTTTTTATGAAAATATTTTAAGTGTCAAATAGATTCCAAATAAAACACTTTGCTTCTGGGAATGTGCTTTTTTACTACTCATGCTGATTCAAATATTACATTTTTAGTTTCAACCAGCTAAATCAGAATTTGTGATAATTTAATATAATAATGGAATTAAAAAGTTGTAAGGGCCTCTTGATTTGAGATCTTACCATTGACATTCAAATAAGATATTGTTGGGAATGGAAAGAATGATAGGATTTTATTTTATTGAGTAGGGATCATGAAACTTTTTCTGTGCAGGGCCAGATAGTAAATATAGTAAATGGCTATGAGAGCCATATGGTCTGTGTTGCAGCTACTCAACTCTTCGAAAGCAGCCATAGACAATGTGTAAACAAAGAACAGGGCTCTGTTCCAATAAAATAACAAAAAGGGGCGGCAGCCTGGACTTGGCACATTCGCAGATCCCTGTTGTTCTACAACCAAAAGCTAAGATTTATTTACAGCAGCACATTGTTTTTGCAGAGTGGAAGTTTTCCTTTATTGAATGTATTGGCAAAAAGAAATTTTCCCAAAAAAACGGCAATAACATAAAGGAAAATGAGTATCTAAAAGTAAAGAATACTTTTTCCACATTTCTGTAACTACTTAATTATTTCATGGATTTTTTGGTAGTTCCAGAATATGCTTCTTAAAGTGATCAATTTTTTTTAAGTTTGAAAAATGATTAACGATTTGAAATTATTGCTAATTCTGATTAACTTTCTTTTCTTTATCATAATTGGGAATTTTATTGTAAAAAAGATGTGACACAGAATTGAATGATTCTTTTTGGAATTTATTTTTAAAAGTCATATCAGCAGATAGACTTGTATGAAAATCTGCAGTTGGATTGTAGGTGCAGAAGTGGAGTACTCTGTTTAGGTGTTATATAAATTTCTTACTATGTGCAGTTTTTACTCTTTAATACTTTCTGGTGCCACAATATTTTAATAAATGTAAGTCATTTGTTGCTGATTTGGTATGATATTTATTAAATCTAGTATACGCTTACTCTTCTCAGAGATTCGTCAGCGAACTACAGCTCAAAGAAACCTATCTCCAGCACCACCAACCTCTAACCAGGGCCCTTCACCAGTTCCAGTATCTCCTGCACCACCAAAAGATACTTCAGCCCCTGGTGGACCCCCAGAAAGAACTGTTACTTCAGCTGTACCGTCAAATGTGTTACCAAGACGCCTTGGATCCCCTGCTACTTCTGTGCCTGGAATGGGTAAACAGAGCACTTAATGTTATTTACAGTTTATATTGTTTTCTCTGGTTACCAATAAAATGGGCCATTTTCAGACAGCATGGAAATAACATTTCATTTGGAAATAGCAGAGCAGTTATCTGATTAAGCAGGAGTTCCATATTCAATTAGCCATAACTCTTTACAGCTGGCACCTTGTGATACTGAAATCTATTTCTTGAGCTCATTTAACTGTTATGGCTTCTTTGTTTAAATGGCAATAAAACTTTGAGTATTTTGTAGTCAACAATATAACATATCTTTTTATATTTAACATTAGGATGACTCCAGATTTATATAATATAGAGATGGAACGCTTTTACCAAACCCTGCACATACATTTTTAAACATGACAACATTTTGGGAAGAATATTTCCTGCCTTGTGTTGCACAATATTCCTTTGTTCATAAGAGCTGGTAGATTTTTTTTAATAGAACCATAGTATTTTCTGATATTTTACAAAGTTCTTTTAACATACTGTCTTTACTATTTTATTTCTTCATTCTCTTTCAGTGGAGTGGATCTTTAAGAGAAGAGTCTGTTCTGGAGTAGAACATATTACCCATGGTTTTTGTTTTTTTTGGAATGTGGCTGGGGCATAGAAGTCCACTGCCTTAGTAGATCATATTATTTTGTGTAGATTTATATGTCATCATTGAATAGGATATTAAATTATTTTATTTTAGGATACTTAATGCTAATTTACAGTAGTATTTCATAACTAATTAGTAACATGATTTATAATGATTTTGATGTTGGCAGAAATCTTTATTAGTTATTCAGCATTTATGTAATCAAATCTAAATATTACTTATTATGTTTGATTTTTTTCCCATTTTCCTTCAAAAATACAGCATACAATTTTAGAAGACTAAAAAACTACCAATTTATAAACAAATAAGACTGACTACAAATTAAATGTATGTCAGCCTTATATATATATATTTTTTTTTTCAAACAGGCAGTGTGGATAGTGAGAGAGAGAGACAGAGAGAAAGGTCTTCCTTTTCTGTTGGTTCACCCTCCAATGGCGGCTGCAGCCAGCGCATCTCGCTGATCCGAAGCCAGGAGCCAGGTGCTTCTCCTGGTTTCCCATGCGGGTGCAGGGCCCAAGGACTTGGGCCATCCTCCACTGCCTTCCCGGGCCATAGCAGAGAGCTGGCCTGGAAGAGGGGCAACCGGGATAGAATCCGGTGCCCCAACTGGGACTAGAACCCCGTGTGCTGGCGCCGCAAGGTGGAGGATTAGCCTGTTAAGCCACGGCGCCGGCCTTAAGTAGTTCTTTTTAAAAAACTTTTCAAATTTGGTGGATAATGACATCACTATAAGGCAGCCATATATTTTGTAAAACTGAAAAATGCTAAACTGAAAATTATTCAACTTTCAGTTGATTTGAGATACCTATGATTTATCAATTAAAGTTCTGGTTTAAAGAAATTCCAACAGATTTTTAGGAAATGAAAGTTTAGCAACATATATACAAGGGATTCATCAAAATATGGAAAGTAGAATTAAAGGGATGAGTTTGTTTTGGTGTAAAAACAACTTTGAAATTCATACTTTTTAAGTAATATACATTTTTAATGTATTATGAAAAAGATTTTACAACAAAATAAACTCATGCTTTTAATTACATTTTTCCACAAACTTTTTGGGGTACCTTTCAATAATAAGAAGAACTGTATGGTTTGTGTATGTATGGAGCTATAGAAAGAATAATGAATTCAGTTTCATTATCAGGTAGCCATAACATATTATGATGATGTTTTAAACAATTTCTGTGTGAGAGATTGTGTTTAAATCATATATTGCCCAAAATATGAATGAGTTAAATGATTTATTATAGAGTATTAATAATTCATTTTTTCATTATTCCTCATTTGTGTAAGTGAATCAGTTTAATGTGTATTACCACAGGGCTCCCATATGTTTGAAAATTAATAACCAGCAGGTACTTGATAGTTTGCCAAGCTGTGTAAAAATGACCAGTTTTCCTACAATGATTACTTTTGATGTTTGTATTAATTACTACTGTCCATAACAGCATGAGTATGAAGATATATTATTTTAAAGGTTATTAGTATACAAGGGTTGTAAGATATTTTTATGAGATCTTTTTTATGTGTCCAGATTTCTTTGTGTACAAGCTCACTTTAAATATGTAGAAATAAATTACTTCAGCAAAAGTTAAGTTAGATGAAATGCTTTCAAAATTTATTTTGCCATATTAATTCAGTTAGAAAATATGATAATTAGGGATGACAGTGTCCAAATTTTTTTTTAAGGTTTATTTATTGAAAGAGCTACAAAGAGAAGGAGGGCAAGAGAGGGAGAGGGAGAGGGAGAGAGAGGGAAAGGGAGCAGGAGGGAGAGAGAGAGACAGAGAGAGAAAATATGAATCTTCCATCCATTGATTCACTTCCCAGATAGATGGCTGCAATGGCCAGAGCTGAGCCAGACTGAAGCCAGAGCCAGGAATTTGTCTGGGTCTCCCATGTTGGGGTGCAGGAGCCCAAAAACTTGGGCCATCTTCTGCTACTTTTGTCAGGCAGGGAGCTTGATCAAAAGTGGAGCAGCTGGGACGTGAACTGGTGTCCATATGTCAGAGTGGCCTCACAGGTGGTAGCTTTTTTTACTATGCCACAATGCTGGCCCCCAGTTTATTTTTCAATAATAAATGAATATTATCAGCACAAATAAATAATAATTTATTCGCTGTCTTAAAAATATTTTTTTAAATTATTATTATTATTTTTTTGACAGGCAGAGTGGATAGTGAGAGAGACAGACAGAGAGAAAAGTCTTCCTTTTTGCCGTTGGTTCACCCTCCAATGGCCGCTGTGGCCGGCGCATCTCGCTGATCCGAAGGCAGGAGCCAGGTGCTTCTCCTGGTCTCCCATGCGGGTGCAGGGCCCAAGGACTTGGGCCATCCTCCACTGCCTTCCCGGGCCATAGCAGAGAGCTGGCCTGGAAGAGGGGCAACCGGGATAGAATCCGGCTCCCCAACTGGGACTAGAACCCGGTGTGCCGGCGCCGCAAGGCGGAGGATTAGCCTGTTGAGCCACGGCGCCAGCCTAAAAATATTCTTGATTTCTACTAAGAACTTGTTCTAGAACCTAGATTTCATTTACTATAGCTATAATTTTGATATCCATTACTCTTTATTTTACATAATGATAGCTTTTGGGTTTGTAATTATTTCCAGAAAAAAATGTTTTTACTATTCTTTTAAAATATTAAAATAGTATTGCTATTAGAATGTAAAGCCAGTCTAGAATGCTTTAAAGTTTTGGTCACAGCCATTTTGAAAGCCTTGAATCTTTGTATAGCAAAGTTTGTCCCATTTTCTTGCAGAGTTTTCTATGTGTTCTCCATATAAATCTCCATTGCTACCCAACTTATTCTTAGAATTCATCTTGCCTTATTTTACAAATTCAAACAACACATTTTATTTATTTTATTTTCTCACTTTCTTCTCAATGCCTTCTAGTGTGTTGTCTCTTAATTCAGTATATCTGTAAACAGTTCTCTTTCAGTCTTCAGAGGTCATGGAGTTACAACAGACATAGTTTGACTATATAGCTGTTTTTGTTATTTTTATATAGTAATATAAATCATTACCTAAATTTTTGTTTTTATTCTACTCCTAACTGTATATTAATATCTCCTGGTACTGCCTAATTTATTACATTAACATAGTATATCTCTCCATTTGTAGTTCTTTAATTCTCTTAATGATGTTTTATAGTATTCAGTATATAGCTTTTATACATTTTAGGGTCAAATTTACATCTATTTCATATTTTTGTTGCTATTGTAAATGACATTATTTCATTAACATTTCCGTTGCTCTTCTATGTAGAAACAGTTTTTTTTTTTTTTGTATGTAGATCTCACATCTTGTGATCTTCCTTAAACTCACTTTTTGGTTTTGCATGGTATTTTCTACTTAGATGATCACAATGTCTGTGGAAAAAAGTGCTTTTCCCTTTCCAGTCTGGTTTCCTTTTATTCATTTTTCTTATCTTGTTATATTAGCTAGACCCTTTGTGATGAGAGCAGACATCGTTGTTCATTTCATGGAGAATTAATTACTCTTTCATTATTCAACATCATGCTAGTTCCAGAGTTTTTGTAATAAATTCCTCTATCAGATTGAAGAATTGACCTATTCTATTAGTTGAAGGTTTTCATCAGCAGATGGTAGATAATGCTTTTTCTGCACCTGTTGAGATGTTTGTATTGAATTTTGCATTTAGTTTTAATGTCTGTTCATGTAGTGAGTTATATTATTTAATTAAATGTTAAGCCACCTTGTTTTCTTGGAATAAATATCACTTGGTCATGATGTGTTGTCATCTTTGTCTTTCTCTCTCTCTCACTCTCTCTCTCTCTCTCTCTCTCACACACACACACACACACTTATATATGTGTATTTATATACATTACAGATAGTTGGATTTAATTTGCTAATGTTCTCTTTAAGTGTTTACATCAATGTTCCTTAGAGATACTGGTTTAAAATATTTTTTTTCCTTTTACACTCTTTCATATTTTGATATCAGATTAATGCAGGCCTCATAGTGTGAGTAAGTATTTCCTGGTTTTCTTTCTTCCTTCCTTCCTTTCTTTCTTTCTTTCATTCGTTCGTTCATTCGTTTGTTCGACAGGCAGAGTTAGACAGAGAGACAGAGAGAAAGGTCTTCCTTTTCCGTTGGTTCACCCCCCAAATGGCTGCTATGACCAGCGCATTGTGGCTTCCTCCTGGTCTCCCATGCGGGTGCAAGGGCCCAAGCATTTGGGCCATCCTCCACTGCACTCCCGGGCCACAGCAGAGAGCTGGACTGGAAGAGGAGCAACTGGGACAGAATCCGGCGCCCTGACTGGGACTAGAACCTGGGGTGCTGGCGCCACAGGCGGAGGATTAGCCTAGTGAGCTGTGACGCCAGCCGGTATTATTTCTTTCTTAAATAATTGATATTATTCTTTCTTTAATTAGTGTGATTTCTCTTTTGGTGGAATTACCAGTTGAAGCATGGAGTTTTCTTTGTGGAAAAAAATTTTCTTTTCCTAAATAATTTTAAAAAATTCCGTTTCTTTTAAAAAATCCTGTAGGGTTATAGTCACACAAAAATAGACATAAAAAAAATCTCAGCAAAATTTTAGTGGTGAATTCACATTATCTCTGTTCTTGAGTGAACTTAAATAATGTGGTAGTCTTTTGAAGAATTTGTCCATATCTAACTTGTAGAACTTATTTTGCAAAAAGTTATCATGTTCCCTTGTTATCTTTAATATAGTTATGTATTACACTATTTTACATGTTGTTGGTATCTCACCACCCTCCCCACCCCCCGCCTTTTGAGAGGCAGAGAGACAGAGAAAGCATGGATACTTTCCAACTTGTGGCTTATCCCCAACCCCTAAGTTAATCTAGTGAAAGAAAAGCACCTAATGGCTTTGAGATATCGCCATTGCCTTTTTGAGTCTGCATCAGTAGGAAGCTATATTCAGGAACCAGAGTTGGGAGCTGGAAATCAAACTCAGGCACTTTGATCTAGGACTCAGGAATCCTTAATCTGTGTCTTGACTGCTAGACCCAACATCCATGCCTGCATTTTAGTATTTTGTTTTTTCTTTTTTCCACCAATTCATCTGGCTAGAGATTTGTCAATTTTATTAATCTTCTGAAAGAACTTTAATTAATAGCTTTCCCCTATTATTTTGTATTTCTACTTTATTAGTTTTCTTCTTTATTATTATTTTTGATTCTGTTTATTTTAGATTTCATTTGCTGTTTTCTAGCTTCTTTTAAGGTAGTAGAAAGCATGTAAAAATCCTATCTTCTTTTGTAAAACAGGTACTTCATGTTAAAATTTTCCTGCAAGTTCTTCTTTGGTTGTATATCATAAATTTTGTTATGTTTTTTGATTTTCATTCATTAAAAATACTTTCTGGTTTTCCTTTTGATTTTTCTTTGAATCTTCAGTTATTTAGATATGTTATTTAGTTTCCAAATATATGAGATTTTTTTTTCAGAATTTTTTCTGTTGCCAGTTTCTAATTTAATTCTGTATGGGTTTGAAAACATGTGTTGTATTATTTTAATCTTAAATGTATTGAAACTTGTTTTATGTTCCAGAATGTCATATATTGGAAAATGTTTTCTGTTCACTTGAAAATATGTTTTCTGTTGGGTAGAGGTATAAATATCAATGATGGTCAAGTTGGTAGATAGCAATGCTTAAATCCTCTGTATTGTTCCTGATTTTCTATCTGCTTATTCTCCTAATTGTTGAGAGAAGAATGTTGAGACCTCCAACTGTACTTATTTGTCTGGTTTGGTTTTTTTTTTTTTTCATGTAGTTTGATTAGTTTTTGTTTGATATGTTTTGAAACTCTGTTGTGATACACATATGTGTTTTGGGATTTTTGTGTGTTCTTGATGAATTGATTCCTTTGTTTCTATGAAATTACCATTTTTAACCCTGGTAATATTGTTTGCTCTAACATCTATTCTGTTTGATATTAGTACAGCTATTATACATTTCTTTTGATTGGTGTTGGCATGCTTACATCTTTTTCTGTAATTTTGCTTTTAGCCTGTTTATTAAAGTGTAATTTTTGGATAGGCAGCATATGTTGAGCTTTGTTTTGTGTTCATCCTGGCAATCGTAAGAGTATTCAGGTCACGTACATTTAACATCATGATTGGTGTGTTTGGGTTTGAGTTTAAGTGTTCTATTTATTTTTTTTCTGTTTTTCCTATCTGTTCTCTGTTACCTTTTTCCTCACTTTCTACCCTCTTTTGGATTGAGTATCATTTCTGATTACATTTATTCTTTTTGGCTGCCTTATTGGCTGTAACACTTTTTTGGGGTTATTAGTGGCTGCTTTGGGGTTATAGTATATATCTTTAATTTATCACAGTTTTCCTTTAAATGATATAATACGACATCACAAAAGGTTTTGAAGAATCTAACAATAGTATAATTTCCATGTCTTACCCCTGGCCTTTGTGCTACATTTGTCCTATATTTATATTGTTTTAACCCAGTAATAATTATTTTTCCTTTAAGCAGTGAACTTGCTTTTTTTTTTTTTTTTTTTTTGAAGATTTATTTATTTATTTGAAAATCAGAGTTACACACAGAGAGAGAAGGAGAGTCAGAGAGAAAGAGAGGTCTTCTGTCCTCTGGCTGAACAGCTGGAGCTGTGCCAATCTGAAGCCAGGAGCTTCTTCTGGGTCTCCCACACTGGTGCAGGGGCCATCTCTACTGCTTTCCCAGGCCACAACAGAGAGCTGGCTTGAAAGTGGAGCAGCCAGGACTCAAACTGGCACCCATATGGGATGCCGGCACTGCAGGCGGCAGCATTACTGGCTATGCAACAGCGCCAGCCCTGCAGTGAACTAGCTTTTAAAGTGATTTTTATTTTTGTTTTTTAAAGATTTATTTACTAATTTGAAAGGCAGAAATAGGAGAGAGAGAGAGAGAGAGAGAGGGAGAGAATGAATCTTACATTTGCTGGTTCATTCCCCAAATGGCCACAATGACCAGGATTGGACAAGCCCCAAGCCAGAAGCCGGGAGCTTCTTTTGGATCTCCCACATGGGTGTGGGGGCCCATGTATTTGGGTCATCTTCTACTTTCCCAGCTTCATTAGCAGGGAGCTGTGTTGGAAGTAGAGCAGCCGGAACTTGAACTGGTGTCCATATGGGATGCTGGCACTTGCATGTGGAGGCTTAACCTGCTATGCCGCATCACTGAGCCCTAAAGTGATTTTAAAAATAAAAAGTCTTTTGTTTACCCATGTGGTAACCAGTCAGATAACTCCTCAATCCTTTATGTAGATCTAGTTTTCTGTCTGCTGCCACTTTCCTTCTTCTTGTAATATTTCTTGTAATATAGTACTGCTAATGATGAATACTTTCAATTTTATATGTTTGAAAAAGTCTTCCTTTTCTTCATTTTGAAAAGGTATTTACAGTGGAATTTTCAGAGGTTTAAAGATACTGTTTCACTGTCTTCTGGCATACATATATGCTGGTAAGAAGTCTGCTGTCATTCTTGTCTCTTTCACTGTATGTAATGTATCTTTTTCTGGCTACTTAAAGATTTTGTGTGTATCTTGATTTTTTTTTTTTAAAGGTTTATTTATTTGAAACGTATAGTTACAGAGAGAGAGGGAGAGAAAGAGAGATCTTACATCTGCCGATTCACTCCCTGGATGGTCACAATGTCTGGAGCTAGGCCATGCTGAAGCCATGGGTACAGGGGTCCAAGCACTTGGGCCATGTCCACTACTTTCCCAGGCAAATTAGCAGGGAGCTGGATTGGAAGTGGGAACAGCTGGGACTTGAGCTGGCATTTTAGGTGGCGGCTTTATCTGTTATACCATAGTGCCGACCCCTATCATTGATTTTAAGCCATTTAATCATGTCCTATCTTGGTGTAAAACTGTGTCTCTGTGCTTGGGATTTGTTAATATTCTTGGATCTATGGGTTTTAAAAATTTTTTTATTATTTTTGACTAACAACTTACAGTTAAACATTTGTATAGGGTATGGTACAATACTTCAATACATACATACAGCATGAATCAATAAAGCCAGGCAACCATCTTTTCCATCTCCTTATCTTTTTCCTCTGTTGAGAGCCTAGCAACTCTTCTCCTGTTCTTTATATCATATATAATATACTGTTGTGAGCTGTAGTCATTTCCCTGTGTTGTTTTACTGTGTTAACGTCTATGTTTTGGTACCTGATATCTGACCTCCTTCTATCTCCCTCCTCCCTGCCTTGCCTAGCATGTAGTAATCACTATTCTAAGTACAGATCAAGTATCTAACTTTCCCATAGGAAAAAAGTAGCTTATTTCACTTAATATGATCTCCAGTTCCATTCATTTAGCTGTAGATGCCAGGATTTTATTCTTTTTTTTTTTTAATGGCTGAATAATATTCTCTTTCACATATTGTTTATCCATTCATCTATTGATGAACGTCTAGGTTGATTCCATATCTTGGCCTTGTGAATAGTGCTGCAGTGAACATGGCTGTACACATACCTCTTTCATTTGCTAATTTCAGTTCTTTTGGATATATACCCAGAAATGGGATAGCTGGGTCAAATGGGAGGTCTATTTTTATTTTTTTGAGAGACCTTATATTGTCCTTCATAATGACTATATATTACATATTTTTGCATTTCCAGGGAAAATATATAAGGGCTTCTTTTTTTTTCACATCTTCACCAGCATTTATTATTATTATTATTATTATTACTGGATAATAACTAGATAATAACCATTCTAAATAAAGCAAGATATCTCATTATGGTTTTGATTTAAAATTTTCTGATAGCTAGTATTGTTGAACTTTTTTTTTCATGCATTTGTTGGCTATTTGCATTTCTTTTGAGAAATGCCTTTTCAAATCTTTTTCCCATTTGTAACTGAATAGTTTCTTTTCTGAGTTTTTTTTTTTTTTTTTTGAAATCCTTACATAGTCTAGGTATTCTCTCTTAAGTAAATAGTTTGAAAATATTTTTGGCCATTGTATTGGTTGCCTCTTCATTTTCTGATTGTTTCCTCTCCAGTGCACAGGATTCTTAGTTTGATATAATCCTATTTGTCTGTTTTTGCTTTTTTCACCTGTGCTTTTTGGGTCTTATCCAAGAAGTCATTGCCTATACCAAAGTCTTGTTTTCTTCTAGTTAATTTCATAGTTTCTGGTTTTAAATTTAGATCTGCAATTCCTTTTGAATTGAGTTTCATATAAGGTGATGGAAATGAGGGAGTTATATCAGTCTTCTATATAGGTATAGTGAGTTTTCCCAGCATAATTTATTAAAGCTTGTCCTTTCTTCAGGATATGTTTTTATGCCTTCATCAAAGGTGGATTGGCTGTAGATGTGTGAATTCATTTCTGGAACTTTTATTGTATTCCGTTTGCCATGTATCTGTCTTTATGCCAGTTCCATGTCATTTTTGATTTTGATAGCTGTGTGATAAATCTTGAAATCTGGTATTGTGATGCCTCCAACTTTATACTTTTTAAGATTGGTTTGGCTATTCAGTCATTTGTACTTCCCTATGTATTTTAAGTTTATATTTTCGGGGCTGGCGCTGTGGCACAGCAGGTTAACGCCTTGGCCTGAAGCGCTGCATCCCATATGGGCGCCAGTTCTAGTCCCAGCTGCTCCTCTCTGCTTTGGCCTGGGAAAGCAGTAGAAGATGGCCCAAGTCCTTGGGCCCCTGCGCCCGCGTGGGAGACCCGGAAGAAGCTCCTGGCTCCTGGCTTTGGATTGGCATAGCTCCGGCCATTGCAGCCATCTGGGGAGTAGACC
This sequence comes from Lepus europaeus, assembly GCF_033115175.1. NCBI lineage: Eukaryota > Metazoa > Chordata > Mammalia > Lagomorpha > Leporidae > Lepus > Lepus europaeus. Next base: position 118,732,265 of record NC_084827.1, on the reverse strand, counting down.
ATCAGATGGAAGACCTCTCTCTCTCTCTCTCTACCTCTCCTCTCTCTGTGTAACTCTGACTTTCAAATAAATAAATAAATCTTTAAAAAAAAAAGTAAAAAAAAATATATATTTTTTTAGTTCTGTGATTTTGATGAGGATTGCATTGAATGTGTAAATTTCTATGTGTAGAATGTGCATTTATATAATATTAATTCTTCCAATCCATGGATATCAGAGGTATTTCCACTTTGTTGTGTTTCTTCCATTTCTTTGATAAGTGTTTTGTAATTTTCATTGTAGATGTATTCCTCATGATTGGTTGAAATGATTCCAAGGTATTTATTTTATTGTGTATTTTTGTAGCTGTTATGAATGGAATTATCTTTAAGTTTTAACATTTGTTTGAAAAGCAGAAAGAGAGACCTCCCTTCTGCTAGTTTGCTTCTCAACTGTCTGCAACAGCCAGAGTTAGGCCAGGCTGAAACTAGGAGTCAGGAATTCAATCTGTGTCTCCCACATTGGTGGCAGGGACCCAAGAACTTGATCCATCACCTGCTGTCTTCCAGGGTACACATCAGTAGGAAGCTGGTATTGGGAGTAGAAGCTAGGACTTGAACCCAGCCATTCTGGCATGGATTGCAGGTGTCCCTGGCAGTATCCTAATGATTGTACCAAATACCTGCCCCAGTATTTCTTGGCAAGTTTGTATTGGAATATAAAAAATGCTTTTGAGTTTGGATGTTCATTTTGTATCCTGCAAGTTTACTGAGTTGATTTATTATTTCTAATAGTTGATTGGTAGAGTCTTCTGGTTTCTGTCTATATAGAATCATGTCTGCTACATACTGGGATAATTTGACTTCCTCCTTTTCTATTTGTATGCCTTTAACTTCTTTCTTTTGCTTAATTGATCTGGCTAAAATTTCCAGGATTATAATGAATACAAATGGTGAGAGTAGTTGTCTTTGGTTCCAGATCTTAGAAGAAATGCTTTCAGCTTTTCCCAATTCAATATGATGTTGGCTATGGGTTTGTCACACATAGCCTTTAATATCTATATGTTCTAACTATAGCCTCCTCCTCCTCCTCCTCCTCCTCCTCCTTCTTCTTCTTCTTCTTCTTCTTCTTCTTCTTCTTCTTCTTCTTCTTCTTCTTTTTTTTTTTGACAGGCAGAGTGGACAGTGAGAGAGAGAGAGACAGAGAGAAAGGTCTTCCTTTGCCATTGGTTCACCCTCCAATGGCCGCCGCGACCGGTGTGCTGCAGCCGGTGCACCGTGCTGATCCGATGGCAGGAGCCAGGTGCTTCTCCTGGTCTCCCAAGCGGGTACAGAGCCCAAGGACTTGGGCCATCCTCCACTGCACTCCCTGGCCACAGCTGAGAGCTGGCCTGGAAGAGGGGCAACCGGGACAGAATCTGGTGCCCCGACTGGGAGTAGAAGCCGCGGTGCTGACCAATCTATAGCCTTCTATAAGGTGTTCAGGTTTTAGTCATGAATGGATACTGGACTTCATTGAATGCTTTTTATACATCTATGGAGATGGTCATATGATTTTTATCTTTTGTTCTGTTGATTTTGGTCTATTATGTTTTGTGATTTGTGGATGTTGAACTGTGTCTCTACAACCTGTAAGATAAATCCCTCTTGATAATGTTATATGATTGGTTTTGGATGTGTTACTATGTATTTGATTTGCTAGTAATTTGTGTAGAATTTTTGTAGCTATATTCATCAGGGATGTTGATCTAGTTTTGTTGTTGTTGTTGTTGTTGTGTCATTGTCTGGCTTGGGATTAAGGTAAAATTGGCCTTGTAGAATGAGTTTGGAAGGATCTCCCCTGTCTAAATTTTTTGAATAGCTTGAAAAGAATTGCTGTTAGTTCTAACTTAAAAGATTGATAGAATTCAGTAGTGAAGTTGTCTGGTCTGGGCTTGTTATGGTTGGGAGACTTGATTACTAATTATCTCAGTATTCATTGTTGGTCTGTTGAGATTTTCTATGTCTCATGTTTCAATATTGGTAGGTTATATGGCCAGAAATTTCTTACTGATTTTTCAGTTTGTTGACATGTGGTTGTTTATAATAGTCCCCAATAATTCTTTGTATTTTTATGTATTTATGTGTGTGAGAGAGAGGGCCAAAGGGAGAAAGATAAATAGAGATCCCAGCCACTAGTTTACTTCCTCAGTGCTCGCAAAGGCTGGGGCATCACCAGAACTGAAACAAGGGGATGGGAAATTAATCCAAGTCTCTAAGGGGGTGGCACAACCTAATTACTGGAGAGGCAGCTCCTGCCTACCAGGGACTGCGTTAAAAGGTAACTCAGATCAGGAACTGGAACCAGAGTTGAGAGTTGAACCCAAGCACTCTTAAGTGGGATTCAGATGCCTTAACTACTAGACTAAATATTTTTCCCTCAAGATAACTTTTTAATTTCTCTTCATTTTTCTTCAGTGAGCCATTATTCAGAAGCTTATTGTTCAGGCTTCATGTGTTTGTATAACACTTAGTGTTTTGTTACTGATTTATTTATTTTTCATTTTCATTTAAATTAATTTTTAGCAGATCAATATGATTTGCAGATACAAGTCTAAGAACATAATGGTGCCAGCACTGTGGTGTAGTAGGTTAAGCCAACTACAGTATGGGTGCTGGTTCAAGTCCCAGCTGTTCCACTTCTGATCCAGCTCCCTGCTAATGGCCTAGGAAGGCAGTAGAAGATGGCCTAAGTGTTTGGGCTCGTGCAGTTGTGTGGGAGACCCGGAAGAAGCTCCTGGCTTCAGATTGGCCCAACTCCAGCAATTGTTGCCATTTGGGGAGAGAACCAACAGATGGAAGACCTCTCTCTCTGCCTCTCCTTCTCTCTGTCTATAACTCTGCCTCTCAAATAAATAAATCTTTAAAAAATAAAACATATCCTTTCTCTCTGTCTCTCTCTCTCACTATCCACTCTGCCTGTCAAAAAAATAAAAAAAAATAATAAAAAAAAACATAATGATATTCCACTCCTCCCACCCTCCTTTTTTCTACTTTTCTTCCTATCTTTTTTTGAGTTTTTGAGGTAACATATCTTAAATTCATGCAGTAAAAAAGCTTAATAGTTCACGAGATAAGAAGCTTAACAATTAAAAAAGTAAAAAGACATTAGTTAGAATATAGACAATGGCCATAAACAATAATTGAATGTATAAATGGCCATTTCACCCATATACATTTTTTAGGTAATTAGTCATTCATAATTTCTTTCAATGAAATAAAACTAATGATGTAACATCTAAATACTCCCCATGTGGTTATAATTAACTTCATTTGACTTTAAGGCACTTCCTCTCATTAGTTTATGCACAAGAATATTTTATGTAGATTGCATTGCAAATAATTGTACATTTCTTTCTTTGTACTCTTTATTAGTTACCCCAGAGCAGGAAAAACATATTTGTCCTTTGAGGATGGCTTATTTTGCTAAGTATAATGATTTCCACTTGCATCCATTTTCTTGTTAAAGACAGGATTTTATTCTTTTTTACAACTGAGTATTATTCCATAGTGTATGTGTGCCACATTTTCTTAATCCAGTCATTGGTTGACGGGCATCTGGGTTGATTCCTTATCTTAGCCAATGTGAATTGAGCTGCAGTATAAATGGGGATACAGATAACTCTTTCATATGCTGATTTCATTTCATTTAGTTTAGGTAAATTCCCTGGAGTGGGATGGATGGCTCATATGGTAGTTCTATTTTCAGCTTTCTGAGCAATCTCCATACTATCTTCCATAATAGCTGTACTAGCTTGCATTCCCACCAACAGTAGATTATGGAATCTTTCTCCCCACAGCCTCACCAGTATTTATTTATTTATTTTTCATTTCTGTATGAGAGCTGTTCTAACTGGGGTAAGGTGATACCTCATTGTGGTTTTTACTTGCATTTCCCTGATGGCTAGTGATCCTGAACATTTTTTCATTTGTCTGTTGGCCATTTGAATTTCCTTTTTTGAAAATGCCTGCTCAAGTTCTTTGCCCTTTTTTTATTTTGAGTTTCTTGATCTCTTTATAGATTCTGGATATTAATCCTTTAACAGTTGCATAGTTTGTACATATTTTCTCCCATTCTATCGGCTTCCTCTTGAGTATGTTAAGTGTTTCTTTTGTGGTACAGAAGCTTCTTAGCTTGATGTAATCCTATTTGTCTCCTTTTGCTTTGATTATCTGTGCTTCTCGTGTCTTCTCCAAGAAGTCTTTGCCTATGCCAATGTTTTGCAGAGTTTCTCCAGTGTTCTCCTCTAGTAATTTGATGGTATCACTTCATAGATTTAGATCTTTGATCTCTTTTGAGTTGATTTTTGTAGGGGTCTTGTTTCATACTTTGTGCATGGAAATCCAATTTTCTGAGCACCATTTTTTTTTTAAAGATTTATTTATTTATTTGAAAGTCAGTTACGTAGAGAGAAGGAGGGACAAAGAAATATCTTCCATCCACTGGTTCACTCCCCAATTGGCTGCAACTACTGGAGCTGTACCAATCCGAAGCCAGGAGCCATGAGCTTCTTCTGAGCCTCCCACGCAGGTGCAGGGGTCTGAGAACTTGGACCATCTTCTACTGCTTTTCCAGGCCATAGCAGAGAACTGGATCAGAAGTGGAGCAGCCGGGACTCGAACTGGTGCCCATATGGGATGCTGGCACTGCAGGTGGCAGTTTACCCGCTATGCCACAGTGCTGGCCCCAATGAACACCATGTTAAAGAGACTGTCCTTTCTCCAGGGATTGATTTTACCTCGTTTGTCAAATATTAGTTGGTTATAGGTGCATGAATTAATTTCTGGGGATTCTATTCTGTCCCATTGGTCTACATGTCTATTTCTGTGCCAGTACCAGGCTGTTGATTATAACTGCCTTTTAGTATGCCTTGAAATCTGGCATTGTAATGCCTCTGGCTTTGTTTTGTTTAAGATTATTTTAGCTATTTGGGCTCTTTTGTGTTTCCATTTGAATTTTAGCATCGTTTTTTTCTAGATCTGAGAAGAATGTCGTTGGTATTTTGATTGGGAGCACATTGAATCTGTAAATTGCTTTTGGTAGTAGGGACTTTTTGACGATATTAATTCTTCCCATCCATAAACATTGAAGATTTTTCCATATTTTGTGTGTCCCTTCTTCTGTTTCTTTCTTTAATGTTTTGTAATTTTCATTGTAGAGTTCTTTCACCTCCTCAGTTAAATTTATTCCAAGGTATTTAAAATTTTTTGTAGCTATTGTGAATGGGACTGATCTTGCAAGTTCTGTCTCTGCCATGGCATTGTCTGTGTATACAAAAGCTATTGATTTTTGTATGCTAATTTTATTTACTGTAAGCTTTACTAAACTGTCATGTGAGTTCCAACAGTCTCGAAGTGTGGTGTCTTTTGGTTCCCCTGATATATAGTTTCATGTCATGGGCAAACAGGGATAATTTGACTCCCTCCTTTCTCATTTGTATCCTTCTGATTTCTTTTTCTTGCCTATGCTCTGGCCAAAACTTCTAGAGCTATATTAAATAGCAATGTCAAAAGTGTGCATCCTTGTATGATTCCAGATCTTAGTGGAAATGCTTCAGGCTTTCCCACATTCACTGTGATGCTGGCTGTGCGTTTGTCATATATTGCCTTGATTGTGTTGAGGAATGTTCCTTCTATATGCAGTTTGTTTAAGGTTTTTATCATAAAAGGATGTTGTATTTTATCAAGTGCTTTTTCTTCATCTATTGAAATAATCATATGGCTTTTATTGTTCAATTTGTTAATATGATATCACAGTTATTGATTTGTGTGTATTGAATCATCCCTGCATACCAGGGATAAATCTTTTGTTCTGGCTGAATGATCTTTCTGATGTGTTGTTGGATTCAATTAGCTAATTTTTTTGAGGATTTTTGAATCTATGTTCATCAAGGATATTGGTCTATGGTTCTTTCTTTCTTTCTTGTATCCTTTTCTGGTTTTTAAATTAAGGTGATGCTGGCTTCATAGAAGGAGTATGGCAGGGTTTCCTCCCTTTTAATTGTTTTGAATAGTTTGAAAAGAATTGTAATTAGCAAAGCTCTATTTGGATGAAAGTGAAATAAAGAACTTTCATAACAAGCAGAAATTGAAAGAATTTTTTATATTTAATTTATTTGGAAGGCAGAGTTATAGAGAGAGTGAGAGACAGAAAAGAGATCTTCCATCCTCAGGTTCACTCTCCATAATGACTGCCATAGCCGGGTCTGCGTCAGGCCAGAGCCAGGATCCAGTAACTCTATCATGTTTCACATAGGGATAGCAGGAGCCCAAGTATGGTGGAGCAACATCTACTACTTTCCCAGGTACATTAGCAAGCAGCCAGGACTGGAACTGGCGCTTAAATGGGATGCCCAGCATCCTGCATGGTGGCTTAACCCTCTGCCCTGAAACACCGGCCTTGTTGTTGGTTTTTATTTTTATTCCATTGTTATCAGAAAAGATACTTAATGATTTTGATTAAAAAAATTTAAGACTTACTTTGTGGTCTGTCTCAGAGAATGTTCCATGTGCAAATGAACGTACATTCCTCAGCTGTTGCACAGAATGTTCTAAAAATGTCTGAAGATCCATTTGATCTATAGTATAGTTTAATTCTGATGTTTCTTTGTTGATTTTTTTATCTAAATGATTTGATCTTGATTGCTCCTGAGATCTAGTAAGTTTGTTTTACAAAATTGGGTTCTGAGTATTGAGTACATGTACATTTACTACTTCCATATTTCTTGTTGAATAATTGATCCCTTGATCATTATGTATTGATAGTCTTTGTCTCTTAACAGGCTTTATCTTATAATCTGTTTTGTGTAGTATAAAGTATGGTTATTCTTGCTTGACTTTGGCTTCCATTACTGTGGAATATCTTTTTTTCATCTTTTCAGTCTGTGTCTTTTTAGGTGAAGTGAGTTGCATATAGATAGTATAGTGTTGGGGTCTTGTTTTTAAATCCATTCAGTCTGTATCTCTTAATTTGGGAATTTAGTTCATATATTCAGCGTTGTTATTGATAGGTAATGACTTAGACCTGTCATTTAAAAATAATTATTTTTATTTTTAATATTCATTATTCTTTCTTTAGTAAGTTTTATACTTTCAAGGTCTTTTCAGGATGGTAATTATCTTTCTTTGTTTTCATCTATAGGGCTTCCTAAGCATCTTTTGTAAAGCTAGTCTGGTGGTGATGAAGTCCGTCAATTTCAGATTGTCTTGAAATGTCTTTGTTTCCCCTTCATTTATAAAAGATAGCACTGCTGGGTAAAGTATTCTGGATTGGCATTTATTCTCTTTCAGAACTGAAAATGTATCTTTCCATTGTGTCTATGGGTTTATAGCTTTCATCAAATTTGGATAAGTTTTGTGTGTTTATTTTATTTTTTAAAATATTTATTTATTTGAAAGAGAGGTAGAGACATAGAAAGAGAGGTCTTCCATCTGATGGCTCACTCTCCAAATGGCTGCATTGGCCGGAGCTGAGCCAAGCAGAAGCCAGGAGCCAGAAGCTTCTTCCAGTTCTCCCTTCATTGGCGCAAGGGCCCAAGGACTTGGACCATCCTCTGCTGCTTTCCCAGACACTTCAGGGAGCTGGATCGGAAGTGAGGCAGCCGGGACTCCAACTAGCACAGATATGAGATGCCAGTGCTGCAGGCTGGGGCTTTAAACCTACTGTGCCACAGCACCAACCCTGTTTTAAAAACCTATTTTCATTTGAAAAACAGAGGGAGAAGGTGAGAAAAAGAGGGAGAGCGAGAAAATCTCCATCTACATGTTCATTCTCCAAATGCTCACAACAGCTGGGAGGTGAGAATCCAATCCAGGTCTCCCATGTTGATGACAGAGTCCCAACTGCTTTGTGCCATCATCTGTTGCCTCCCAGGGTATTCATTAGCAGGAACCTGGAACTGGGACCAGTTAGAACTTGAACCTGGGCACTTCTATTTGGAATTTGGGCATCTGAAGTGGTGACTTTACTGCTATGCCAAATGCCTGCCTTGGCATTTTTTCTTCAAATGTGTATTTCCTTTTCTTATCTCTCTTCATGGACTCTAATTACGCATTTATTAGGCTACTTAAGGTTGTTCTAGAGCTTGCTGAGGCCTTGTTCACTTAAAAGTTTTTAATCTTTTTTCTCTGGTTCATTTTTAGTTTCTTTTGCTATGTCTTCAAATTCACCAATTTTTTTCTTCAATTTCTAAAGTGCTGTTTACTAGTTTTCATCTATATACATTTTCATTATAGTTTTCATCTATACAAGTTCAGGTTGAGTGTTTTTAATTTTTTTCATGTCTACACTTAACCTACTGACTCCTTTGCATCTATAGATTATATAGTAAAAGCTCTTATTTATGTCTACTAATTCAGTCATCTTGTCATTTCTGGTATAATGTCGATTGATCATTCTTCACTTTAGGTGATATTTTCCTGCTTGTTCACGTGGTTACTAATTTTTGATCTGGTGCTAGATGTTATTTATTTTACCTTGTTGGTTGCCAAATATTTTTTACATCTCTATGCAAAACTATTCTAGATACTTTATATAATGACCCATGTGTCAGGTTTTCCTTTCTTGCTGGTGGATACAGGCAGTGTTACTGGTCTTGTGTGAGCATTGTTTCCTTTCATCCTTTTGGATGGTTCTTTATTCTCAGGTAGTTTTGTTACACAAGCTACTTGTCAGTACTCTGGATGCTCTGGGAGACCTGTGCAGACCTTTGGTGTTCCTTCTCTGTGTCTTCTGTCCTCTTTTGTATTCTTTTCTATGAATTGGGCCACTTTGACCTTCCCAGAGTTCCAGCTGTCTCTTCAACTCTGAAAGACAGCTATACTTCACCTGCATTTGTCTATCTTGTGTTGATGTCTGCAAACTGCAGGTAATAAGCTTGGGTAATTGTAATATGTTTCTTGTTTTTAGTCTCTAAGGGAACATAAACTTACATTGCCTGAAATCCAGTCTTTAAAACTGTTAATTCATATATTTTGAAAAATTTTTTTTAGTTATTTTAGATAGGAAAGCAAATCCAACCCATTACTGTGTTATCTTCCAAAGTAGAAATCCCTTAATTTATTATTATAAATACCTTTAAGAGTTGGGGTATTTTTAAGATTAACTTACATGGAACCTAACATAATTTCATATCCTAACAGATTATTTATAAACATTATACATTATTTGTAGTTCAGTAGTTTTAATGAAAATTTGAATGTTCTACAGAGATTTATAGAATGAATATTATTTTTTAAGAATTATTTTTATTTATTTGAAAGAGAGTTACGGAGAGAGGTAAAGCCAGAGAGAGAGGTCTTCCATTCTGTTGGTTCACTCCCCAGATGACCACAGCGGCCAGGAGCCAGGCTTCTTCCAGGTCTCCCACTCAGGTGCAAGGGCCCAATGACTTGGGGCCATCTTCTACTGCTTTCTCAGGACATAGCAGAGAGCTGGATTGGAAGAAGAGCAGCCAGGAGTCAAACCGGTGCCCATATGGGATGCCAGCACTGCAGACTGGGGCTTTAACCGGTTGCACCATAGCGCCGGTCCCAAAGAATGAATATTTTGCCAGTTAAAAATCTTTTAAAAGTTCTGACAAACATTGATCTTGTAATTGAGTTACATTTTCTATGTATTTATTTCTTTAATAGGTCTTCATCCTCCAGGTCCACCTTTAGCAAGACCCATTCTCCCCCGAGAACGAGGTGCTCTGGATAGAATTGTTGAATATTTAGTTGGTGATGGTCCACAGAACAGGTAATGTTTGCCAGAGTGATAGATAAATGGAAATGAAAAAAGGTTTTTGTCAGAATGTATGTATGCCTACACTGGATGTCTTTGGCTCCTATTTCCCAATTTTTAGAACAAAAATAGAGTATTTTATAGCCCTGTAAAAGACAATTTATTCAGTTTTTTATTTTAATTTTTTAAAAGATTTGTTTACTTGAAAGGTAAAGTTACAGAGAAGCAGAGGCAGAGAGGGAGAGAAAGAGAGAGGGAGAGAGAGAGAGAGAGAGAGAGAGAGAGGTATTCCATCCTCTGGTTCAATCCCCAAATGGCTACAACGGCCTGAGCTGGGCCGATCTGAAGCCAGGAGCCAGGAGCTTCTTCCAGATCTCCCACATGGGTGCAGGGCCCCAGGGACTTGGGCCATCTTCTACCATTTTTCCAGGCCATCAGTAGAGAGTTGGATTGGAAGTAGAGCAACAGGGACTCAAACCAGTGCCCATATGGGATGCTGGCACTGCAGGCAGTGGCTTTCTTTACCTGCTGCACCACAGTGCCAGTCCCTTTAATTGGTTTTTAGGAGGAGTTTGGACAAAGTAGCCTATATAAAAGCCATTTGGAAAAAATAAGCTTAACTCTGCTTTATGATTATTTTTAGAAAAATTTAACCTCTTAAATTGAAAAAGCATAAAAATAGTGAAAACCTGATAAATTCTATGAAATAGGGTTTTGTTTATTTATTTTTAAAGATTTATTTTATTTATTTGGTAGGCAGAATGACACAGAAAGAGGGAGAGAAAGAGAAAGTGATCTTCCATCTGCTAGTTCATTCCCTAAGTGGCTTCAATGGCCAGGGCTAGGCCAGGCCAGGTCTAAGCCAGGATCCAGGGACTCTTTTTGGTTTCCCCATATGGGTGGCAGGACCCAAGCATGTAGACCCTCTTCCTTTGCTTTCCCACGTACATTAATAAGTAGCTGGATTGGAAGTGGGACACCCAGAATTTGTACCAGGGCTCTGATATGGGGTGGCATTGTCACAGGAAGCAGCTTAACCCACTGTGCCACAATGCCAGCCCCTTGAAATGGGGTTTTATAGGTGATTCAGTGGTGGTTATAATCCCATGATAGTGATGAGAACAATGTACTCATTGTTTAGCACTCAGGGTTCTCAAACTGCCTTCCCAATTTTATCTTATTTGATCCTTACAGTAGCTCCAGGAAGATAAGTATTATATGAGTAGAGAAATTGTCATAGTGTATAATTTTTTTTTAAAGATTTATTTATGTATTTGAAAGTCAGAGTTACACACAGAGAGAAGGAAAGGCAGAGAGAGAGAGAGAGAGAGAGAGAGAGAGAGATTGGTCTTTCATCCGCTGGTTCACTCCCCAGTTGGCTGCAGTGGCCGGAGCTGTGCCATTCCAAAGCCAGGAGCCAAGAGTTTCTTCCGCGTTTCTCACACGGGTGCAGGGGCCCAAGGACCTGGGCCATCTTCTACTGCTTTCCCAGTTCATAGCAGAGAGCTGGATCAGAAGTGGAGCAGCCAGGACTTGAACTGGCACCAATATGGGATGCCAGCGCTGCAGGCAGTGGCTTTACCCACTACGCCACAGTGCCGGCCCCATATAGTATAGAATTTTAAAGAGATTAATAGGATAGTAAAGTAGGTATTTGACAACTTTTACTAGTTAATATGATCCTTTTCATTAAGGGACCCGATTTCTTTCCTTCCTTCCTTCCTTCCTTCCTTCCTTCCTTCCTTCCTTCTTTCCTTCTTCCCTTCTTCCCTTCTTCCCTCCCTCCCTCCCCTCCCCTCCCCTCCCCTCCCCTCCCTCCCCTCCCCTCCCCTCCCCTCCCCTCCCCTCCCTCCCCTCCCCTCCCCTCCCTTCCCCTTCCCCTTTCCTTCCTTCCTTCCTTCCTTCCTTCCTTCCTTCCTTCCTTCCTTCCTTCCTTCCTTCCTTCCTTCTTTCCTTTTTTTCTTATTTGACAGGTAGAGATATAGACAGGGAGAGACAGAGAGAAAGGTCTTCCTTCTGTTGGTTCACTCCCCAAATGGCCCCTATGGCCGGTGTTGCGCCGATCTGAACCAAGTTGCCAGGTGCTTCTTCCTGGTCTCCCACGTGGGTGCAGGGCCCAAGCACTTGGGCCATCCTCCACTGCCTTCTGGGGCCACAGCAGAGAGCTGGACTGGAAGAGGAGCGACTGGGACTAGAACCTGGCGCCCATATGGGATGCTGGCGCCACAGGTGGAGGATTAACCAAATGAGCCATGGCACCGGCCCAGGACCAGATTTCTATGTTAACATAATAAATTGTATATTACTCAAAACAGATAAAATCATGTTTGTTAGAGCCAAGTATTTGTTAAGTTACATACACAGAGAAGAGAGAAAGTATATAAGAAGAAAATGAAGAAAATGTTTAAGTGCAGCTGAGAAAGGTATAGGAATCATGATATATCGAAAGTAATCTTTGGACCAGACTAAGCACATTGAAATTTATTTCTTTTCTGCAGTACTTCTCAGAGGTCTTAATGTTCATTGTGAGTCTATTATGGCTCCATCTTTCCCAACATAAAGCAAATTTTTTCTGAGGTGCAGAGAGACTGATAAACAGATATGTAGACAGAGAGCTCTGCCATCTACTGGTTCACTTCCCAGAAACTAGGCAGAAGCTGGAAGCTGAGATCCCAGTCCAGGTCTAACAGGTGGTTGCAGAAACCTAACCACTTGAGCCATTGCTAGCTGCCTCCAGGATGCACATTAGTAGGCAGCTGGAATTGGGAGTGGACCTGGGACTTGAAACCATGTACTCCAATACAGATGTTCTCAACTAGTGTCTTAAGCCATTGGCCAAATGCCTGCCACTATTCTTTTTAGCCTTATCACAGATTTGGGAGCTGTTATCCCTAGTAATGCATGTTTGGAAACATCAAAATTTAAAGTCTTCAGTTGTCAAATATATTTCTGCTAACTTGCTGAGGATACACTCATTTTACTGTTGGCTTAGTGTATTTTTAATTTGATGTGTAAATTAAACATTTTAAATTAAAACATTTTAATTCGCAGACTCATAGGATGGCAGATGTCCTAAACAACACTCCGGCCTCAGAATCAGCCCTCAAGGCATTCAGATCTGGCTGAAGAGCCCATGAGAGTATAGCAGGCATGGAAAGCCAAGATATCATGGAAAAAAAAAAAAAAAGACCTAAATGAATGATCTCTGTGAGTGAGATCCCAGTGGAAAGAACGGGGCCATCAAAGAAGGAGGTACCCTTCTCCGAAGGGAGGAGAGAACTTCCACTTTGACTATGACCCTATCGGAATAAGATCGAAGTCAGCGAACTCTAAAGGCTTCCATAGCCCTGGCAACTCATGACTAGAGCCTAGGGAGATTACTGACGCCATGAACAGGAGTGTCAAATTGTTAAATCAGCAACAGGAGTCACTGTGTACTTACACCCCATGTGGGATCTGTCCCTAATGTGTCGTCTAAAGCGAAGTGATGCTATAACTAGTACTGAAACAGTATTTTTATACTTTGCGTTTCTGTGTGGGCACAAACTGATGAGGTCTTTACTAATTATATACTGAATTGATCTTCTGTATATAAAGAGAATTGGAAATGAAAAAAAAAAACAACCTGGTGTTAAAATGGAAATGGCATAGAAAATTAATTAATTTGAAAAAAAAATTATGTAGGATCTCTGTCTTTAATGTGCTGTACATTGCTATTTAATGCTATAATTAGTAATCCAATGGTAGTTTTTTCACTTTGTGTTGCTATAGGGGCAAAATGTTGAAATCTTTACCTGATATATACTAAACTGATCTTCTGTATACAAAGAGAATTGAAAATGAATCTTTACATGAATGGAAGGGGAAAGGGAGCGGGAAGGGGGAGGATTGCGGGCGGGAGGGAAGTTATGGGAGGGGGGAAGCCATTGTAACCCATGGGCTATACTTTGGAAATTTATATTCATTAAATAAAAGTTAAAAAAAAAAAAACATTTTAAATGTTTGAAATGACTTTGGTTAATCTTGGCTTTTGTTTAGAGTATTGTTTATGGTTTACTTATTATCTAATATGTTATGGCATATTTAGCTATGTTAAAATATAGTTTAGCCACAAGAGCTAAACTATTTAGCTTCTCCCATGATATTTGTCTATATTTGTACTTACCTGTTGAATTTTCTTTTTGGTGTAGGTATGCCCTTATATGTCAGCAGTGTTTTTCTCATAATGGCATGGCTTTGAAGGAAGAATTTGAGTACATTGGTAAGAATTATTGGACAGTTAGATTTAAATATTTTACTCTTGAATATTTAATTTTATGCCACTTCCTTTGTAATACCATTTTATTTTAGGTGTTGTGTCTGTATACATTGGCCAGGTACTCTGAATAGGGCAGAGAGGACAACTCAGATTTCTCCCTCATATAATGCACAGCTAGTTTTTTTTTAAACCTCACTGCACTGCATAATCACCTAACAAACTAAAAAAATAAAGCTACCCAGAACCACTCACCTACAGAGAGTCTGATTCGGTTGATCTTGGGTAGGGCCTATGTATCAGCGCTTTTAAAAATCTCTGCAGATGATTCTCCTATACACTGCTATTAAAAACTTCTGTGGTAAATTAATTAATGCTTCTGAAAAGAGACTACTGCATTTTCTTGGGCAAATGAGCCAAGTTCTAGGTTCTAAAATGCCTAATGATTCTGGTGACTAGTGAAGCATTTAAGTCATTGTTACTGTTTTGCTATTAGTTAACCTGCTGTGTAGCTTGTTATGCTTTTTCTAGTAATAATTAATAAGTATGCTTTAGATAATCTTTGTTTCGAACACCTACCATAATATTATTAAAAGAATGTGAATTTCATAAGGGGTAAATAAATTCTGAAGTGTTCTTTCTTTGCAAAAGTAATTTTGTAAGTTACCTAATTGGTTCTTGAACTTTTTTTGGTTTGTGATTTTGTTTATTTTTTAAAAATTTCTCTGCAGCTTTTCGATGTGCCTACTGTTTTTTCTTGAACCCTGCAAGAAAAACCAGACCCCAGGCTCCAAGACTTCCAGAGTTTAGTTTTGAGAAGAGGCAGGTAGTGGAAGAGTCAAGTTCGGTTGGTCCCTTGCCATCAGGAAGTACGCTTCCATCAGAGAACCAATTCAGTGAAGGTAAGAATATATCATATATCATAACAGTTTTATCTGTTAATAATGCACTCTTTAACAATAATAGAGGCATAATGCTTTTTGGGAAAACTGAATTTATTATTTTGCAGAATGCATGGATCATTGATTGCTCTGATATGGCCTTCTTTGTGATTCATGTGATGTGTTTCAGTTTTAAAATGCAGGTTTTATTGTGAGAGGCAGTATATAGCATTAGCTAAATAAACATTTATGAAAGTGAGCTCTTCTTTTTTTTTTTTTTTTTTAACTTTTATTTAATGAATATAAATTTCCAGTGTACAGCTTATGGATTAGAAAGTGAGCTCTTCTAACAACTGTTGGAGATTTGACTAGTTCTCATCATGGGCTCATTTTTTTCAGTTATCTGAGTGAAGAAAATTACTAGAACTGTGAAAATAACTGATAAAAGACGTAAGATTCATGGATAAAATAGATTAGCGTCTACTACTTGAACCAGTAAAAATTATCAGAAAACAGGAAACTTTGAAATTGGAAAGTCATCCTTGCCTTTTTTGGATGACTATTTCAATAGGAATGGTGTTCCCTTGAAACAAAAATTTCTTTGATGTAAAATTTACCATATTTTAGAGAAACAGAATTTATCGGAATTTGTTGAGTTTTAGAATGTATCATGCAATTATGTTTTAGGAATTTTTGAGGAAATTTAACTTAAAAAATCAAAAGGTGATATGGAAGATCTAACTATTAATTGTCAACTAATTTTTGCTACTTGTTAATTAGCTCTGAATTATAAAGATTGCAAAAATTTTGACATAGGCCATAATATTCTGGTGCTATGTCTGGTATGTATACTAGAAATTTAGTTCACATAATTGTCAGTATTTATCCTTTTAATTTTAGGAATTATCATTTACATGTATTTGGTTTATTTTTCATTGAGCATTACAAAAATTGCTTTAACTGGGAATATTATGAGGCAGTAAATTTTTAGATGTCAGAAATTTAGTGAGATTTGAAAATCTTTTTAGTTTATTTTAAACTGAAGATTGAACCTAAATATGTATGTTGAATTGGGCTTGGCTTTTGGCTTACTAACATATCAAAATGAATTTGAATACAGATAGCTGACAGAGGCCTTTATACTTCCAACACTGAATCAATGCATTCGTCTTCTCCAAGTCGGCAACGTCAACTCTAAACACGATGTCAAATTTTTTTTGCTTAAATCATGCTCTGAGCTGCATGCTGTCACATACCAACCATCTGCCTTGCCATTGCAACCTCTTGGAACTGAAAAATTAAAGAGTTTCATACTGAAGATGCCTAGAGGAAAAATTGAAGTCCTTTCCATGAGTAACTTGCTTATGAAAACTAAATGAATATTTGAAAGTCAATAGTTGGGACCAAAAATAAAGAGGAAAAAAAAAAAGAAAAGAAAGGAAAAAAACGCAGCAAAATAAAAATCGTGATAAGTCCCATGCTTATGTCTTCTGCTAAGGTCAAGATGGATAGTTAGCAACACCCAGCTATACCTTTCCTTCTCATCTAATTTAGGAGGAGCAATATCCCAGATGTCTCCTTTTCTGTCTGAAATCTCCGGAATGAAGTCTAACTGGCTCAAACTCAACCCTAATAAGGTAATGTTAAAAGGTGAAGGCAAAATTTGAGGCAGGGTCTGATAACTCTGTAGTGCTAAAAGACCTGAAGCAATAATTCCATTTGGTTAGGATAGTTTCTATAGTAGTAACTTTTTCATACCTCTTCGGATTCATCAAAGTGGCCATGAACATGTTTTCTTCTTGGGCTTTGCGGAAGACTGAAACTTTTCTCCAAGACTTTTTTCTCAATACTGTGGTACACAGTTATCACTTCCAAGCTGGATTTCTCTAGCAAACAACTGGAAATATTTATGATGAACAGATGAAGCTGCATTTGTTTTGAATACCAGTGGTATACCCCAATTAAAAGGAAGTATTTAATAAGACCATGTCATCTGACTCATCTACTCTGTGCTAATAGTCAATGTACCCAGGGACTTCAACTTCTGATTTCTAAATTCTTCAATGATGTAGAGTTTTGAGAGCTGAAAAGAATACTTTATTTATTTTTTTAATATTTTTGAAAAGTATTAAAACAGTTCCTCAGCAGCAAGAACTGTAGGTTATTGAATTTACAAATGGAATCAAAGGGAGCTTTGTTCCATCTGAACTTTTCTTTCAACAAATATCAGTGACTGCTTAAATGAGTAAATAATCTAGAATTAATTGAAGAAACATTTTTTTCCCAATTTTACGTGAGACTTCAAAATTAAATTTTGTCTGGATTCTGATACTGGAAGATTTTGCACTTATGATGAGGCACAAGGCTTTTAAAATTCTGGATCACTTTTTAGAACACTATATGAAATCTTGGGATGTTTTCATCAAAGAGACCTGGAAGAAATATCTCTCATTAATTACTCATTTGTATTTGTAGATTTTTTTTTTCTTGGAACTGTGTATACAGATGCTATAGTAATAGATAAACACAAGAAATTTCCCAAATTAATTTTTTTCTGTGAAGACTAGATATTATATGCTAATAAAGGAACTGTTCTTAGATTTCTTTTATGATTCCATGAGTAATGCAGTAATACTTAAATCTCTGTAAAGTCACATTGAAGTGTTTTATCAGCTTTGGCTTTAAAAAATATGCTTTCTAAAATACTGGGTATATATGTTCTTTTTGCTAGATGTGATAATCATTAAATACTAGGTTTATACATTGTTAGTATGCCAGTATGATGAGTTTTTGACTAGCTGTTTAAAAAATGTTAATATTTATTATGTTTTCATGGGTCAGTTGTGTTTGTTTGGGGCTTATATAATTATTTTAGTAGAAAGTAGCTTCTATTAGACCGAATATAACTCACTTATAATAAAACTCATGGAGTCTAGTCAATATTAACAAAAATAACAAGTTAAATTTATATATGGTGAAATTTATCTTGGTAATCTGATCTCTGTCCTCTCCTTTTGTCTTATGCAAAATACTGTTACCATTAGCTTGCATTGAAGAGGGGAAGTCATATTTTTAGTATTTTTATTATGATGCTCTAAGAAATTGAACTATTTAATCATGTAAATTTTGTTGAATTCTTTGCATTTATCAGATCCAAAGTCCCTTTGTGTAAATTTAATTATGTGCTGCTTACTCAGGATGTGAACTTGCCTGTAGTGTGTTGTTCATTCTTATTTTAGACAGAAATCTTTCGGCTTTCTGACTCCCTTTACTAAAACACCTTCACATAGTGGCTTAGTTTTAGGTCATTGCTTAATAATGAAACTCTTAACTTGGTTAATTGCTTTGTTCAGCAATGGCAAACGATATTCTGTATATTGAATACTAGCTACTTTCTCATAGGTAGGTTACTCTTTAATTGAATTTTATTTGTTGAGTCATAAGGTTGAGTTGGGATGAAGTCTGTGCCTTTGCTCCTAATAAGTTGGATTTTCCCTAAGGCATGAAAATCTTGTAAAAGCTGCCTTGTTTAAAACGTGCAAGTTCAAAGACAAACTGTTGATTTTAATTTAACAAAGTTCCTTTGGGTCAGTTTATAGTTTGCATATAGTGAGCACTGATGTGTTAGCAGGGCATAATTTAATATATTAGTAAAGCAAAAATAAATGAAATTGTTTTGCCAGACTATTCTTTAATTTGCTTCCAAGTTATTCTTTCAAGATCTATGTTAAAAATCTAAAGGTAAGATGAAGTTCTTGCCTTTTTTTTTTTGCATGTGTGTGCTTTATAGGTGAGGCAGTGGTATTCATTATACAGTCATACCCAGTTTTATGAGTTTGAGTTATCTAGTTAAGTTGAGGATTTGCCAAAACAACTGGAATCCAGTTGTTACTGTTTGATAGAAAAAGTTTTTCTCTCAAGAATGTTGGTATAGGATAAGGGAAAAGAAATTCCATCAATCATTTGTGTTTTATCACACTGCAATATGTTTTCGTGGCACTGTGGCTGCCAAAGTCAATTTAAAATTTTTCTTACAGGTGGAATTAGGTCATTCTTATTAGGTCATATCTTATTCTTAAACTGGGCCCTACAGGGAAGAGTAGTAGTTTAATTATTGTGACTCATAAAGGCTGATTTCTCTTTTAGTTTTTTATGTCCAAATATTAACATCTTCTAAAATGTCTTTTATACCACCAAGGTATTTTATTTTATTTTTAAATTTTATTTTATTTATTTGAAAGGCAGAGTTACAGAGAGGCAGAGGCAGAGAGAGAGAGGGAGATCTTCCATCCGGAGCTGGGCCGATCCAAAGCCAGGGGCCCAAGGACCTGGGCCATCTTGTATTGCTTTCCCAGGCCATAGCAGAGAACTGGATTGGAAATGGAGCAGCTGGGTCTTGAACTGGCACCCATATGGAATGCTGGCACTGCAGGCTGCGGTCCCATCTACCAAGCTACTTTAAACTATAGATAGACAGAAAAAATTTACAATTTTTTAATTTGAATAGGCAAATAATACTCTCCCCATAGAAACACAATAAGTACTTTTATAATCTGATTATGAAATCTTGTAGTTATTAAATGAATGTGTAATTCTCTTTTAACCTTTTATACTTAGTTCCTTCAATTTTGTTTGAATGGTTTCTTACAAAATGACATTGACACCCAAACATCAAATACCTATCTCATTTAGATTAACTGATATTTGCAATATTTGCAACTTTTTGTAGTGCAACTGCTATTAAAATTGTTTTTCTGTAAATCAGTGCAGGGGAAGAAAAGTAATCATTAATAAGCTCTTCGATTGTTTTCTTTTTTTAAGAAATTTATTAATAGAAAGAGAACTGATTTCATGTATTTCATAGATAGAATTCTAAGAAGATGACCATACTTCTCTTCTTCTCCCTCTCTTTCCCTCTACCCTCTCTTTTCAATCTATACCATCATTTCACCAACTTTTTTTGTCTTTCATACATTCTCTGAAATATAATATTGAGTGGAAAACTTTGTCACTGTAGAATTTTTAAATTTCATTGGCATTCACTAGTAGTAAGTGTTTCTTCCTGAAAATAGTAACCTCACAAACTTTCATGTGATAAACCTTGAACATTGATACATTTCCTGTTTCAGTACAGTATTGAGATAATCTGTCAGACAGAATTATGTGGGCCATGACAAACTATGTGGGGTTATGTTCACTTAAACATGTATAATGGTGAATTGAATCCTGAATTCTGAGCTTCTTGATTTTTAATTTTGTGTGACTTTTAGTATACTAAACTAAATATAACAAATTGTAAAATTCTTGCCAGCAAAGTATTGTTCTATGGCTAGAGAGTTGTGCAAAACTGTAACAAAAAATTTAACTCTGGGTAAATTGTGAGGGTAGATTACAAATGACTGGTGACTCCTGAAGTGTTCCTTGGAAGTACTGGCTTGCCGTTGTAGCAGAAATGGTCTATAAATGTCCATAGAGTTTCATTCACCACTTCTGCTTTTCTTTTCTGCAGGGGACTTTCAAATTGCACAATTCAAATGACTTACTGCATTTCTACATGGAAATTTTATAAGATTCTGAATGGTGCAGCAATGCAATTTTAAGTTCCATATTAAAATGTAATTAGAGTTTTTAATGATATTTGACACAAACGTGATTTATCAACATTATCATGTAAATATTTCATATAGTAAGATCTCATTAACTTGGATGTCCCTAACTGTGGGATTTGGGACTTTAATTCTATATGAATCCTTTTATAAGGAGGAAGGTAGTTGTAATTAATTCTGTAAACCAGAGTCCAAGACATCTAGTTAAGGAGACTTATGTTAAAATGTATGCATGTAACATGTAATTTCTTTGGAAAACTACTAATTATATTCATTTAGCAAGACTTTGGGCTCTGCTAATTGCTGTGAGTTAACCATACTCCTCCTAGCAAGAATATTAATTGCTATTTATTACAAAACAAATAAATGCTTCAGAGCTAGATTTTTATTCTTTACTCAGAAATTGGGTAGTCCAAAGCTTCCCTGTTCCTGTCATTCCATCCTCTGTCTTGTCCTTTAATTTTTTTTTTTTTTTTTTTTTTTTTTTTTTTTTTACAGGCAGAGTGGATAGTGAGAGAGAGACAGAGAGAAAGGTCTTCCTTTGCCGTTGGTTCACCCTCCAATGGCCGCCGCGGTAGGCGCGCTGCGGCCGACGCACCACGCTGATCCGATGGCAGGAGCCAGGTGCTTCTCCTGGTCTCCCATGGGGTGCAGGGCCCAAGGACTTGGGCCATCCTCCACTGCACTCCCTGGCCACAGCAGAGAGCTGGCCTGGAAGAGGGGCAACCGGGACAGGATCGGTGCCCCAACCGGGACTAGAACCTGGTGTGCCGGTGCCGCAAGGCGGAGGATTAGCCTGTTGAGCCGCGGCGCCGGCTTTGTCCTTTAAATTTTAAAGGATTAAAAGCAGCTTATTTAATAAAATTATAAAATTATTAAGGTATTTAAATTTAATAAAACTCAGAGAATTAGAGTAAATTTTCAGATAGAGACTAAGACCCTTACCTAACTTCTACTATGGAGATGAGGGGAAATGACCTTTGACTTTCTCTCCCTAGCATACTAGATACTTAACATATTCTGGCTGAGGACTCATTTTGTAGGTGGATGAGGGAGATTTGTCACACCTTTGGGAAAGGTGGATCCTGATTTCCCCAGTTCTTGAAAAATGGAGATATACACCAGTGTAGGAAAGCACTACCTACCTGCCTGCACACATACACTTGCATTTACAATTGTTGCTCACGGGGTTGCCCAGGCACAAGGGAAATGGTTTCTTCAGCAAACAATTTGGAAGTAATACGTTTGCTTTTTCTGCTGAACTCTTGTAATACCAGTTCTGTTGGGACTCTGATTTTTGGACATTTAACATGAAATGCATCTTTCAGAATTCTTTTGGAATGAAAATACGGAGTATTAAGTTAAAAGAAGGTTTATGGGTTTATTCTAGAGTTTTTTCTTCAGTAATAACTCATAAATGGTATGTTCTAGGAAGTTAAGTACCTTATTTTAAGGGATTTTTAAGGGTAACGTTAGACTGTGTGTGTGTTATTCACCTTATTCATTAATTTTAACATTTGGATATTCTTAAAGTCTTAACTTTTTATCTTTTCAGAATCTTTAGAAGAACAAGATGTTCTTGATACTAGTACAGAGCAAGCAGATGAAGAGATATTAACTACAGAGCAGATAAACGAAGTGATTGAAAAAGCATCTGGCTCAGAGGAACCAGAGGAGAAACAAGAAGAGACCGAAAATGAGGAAACAATGAATGAATCCAAATCAACAGTTGCCAGAGCGGATTCTATACCTAATCCTGAACTGAGTGGAGAATCTTTGATGACAAAGTAGTAAATGCTTCTACGTGCCTTGAACTGGATATGTGTAGTCTTGTTGATGTCAGTTACTGGTTTTTAGATGGTACTTTATTCTTCTTTTGCCCCTCTGAGTATATGCTTGATGTAATTCAAATTCAGATTGCCTAGCTATTTCAATATATCAACGTTGTATCTGCTAGGTATTAATTAAAAGCACGTGATATCAGTAAAGGGAGATTGTTTTGAATGTACAAAGACTCACACTATTTAGACAGCTTTTTTTTTTTGTCCATTCTAAAAGTAAGCGAACATGATAGTATTCTTGTTTTCTATATATGTAACATAAATAATATTCATTTTGACATAGGAAGAACTTTGGTTAGGAATAAGTTCTCTAATAGTGTTTTTTAAGGAAATGAAACACACTTAAAATTTGGAGTACTTTATCATTAAAAATGGATAGAATTTTAACTCTTGAGATATTTCCAGTAGGGGAGGAAATGTCTATGTAGTTGTTTACATTAAGGGATATGAAAGTTGTAACTGTAACTGTATAGGCATTGGTACGAATTCTCAATAGGAATGCAATTGAACAGTCAAGTGCAGTGTTTCTTTTTGGTGTCTTTTATTTTGCAGCCGGGCCAAAGGCACATGATGTATATAATTAGTTTATGTTTACATATTAACATATAGGAAATACTCCTGCACTTGACTGTACTTGAATTCTGAGCATTATTTATACTTGTAAAATAATGATGATATATAAGTGAATTTTGTGCTCTTGTGTGTATTTTGTTAAGGAAAATAAAGATTATCTGGCAGCAATTTTTTTTTGTTAATATGTATAAACTTTTTCTAGTGTCTTAGTGGATGATTTGGCTATCTGAAAAGTTTTAGTAGGAAGAGCTCACAATATAATAAATCCATAGATCCAGCTAGAGCGAATTATGATGCATGTATTCAGATGTGGTGCCTTTCAAATTAAGAGGACTAATGACATTTAGAGGTTCTAATCAGAGGTTAGGTTTTTTTTGGTTGAAGAATACCTTGGGCCATTTGTTATATTTTTGATAGACAAATATGTTTTGTAAGAATAGGCAGTTAATTGATGGTAGTCCACTGAAATTAATATATGTTCTGAGGATAAGCTGGGAAAACATTTTGATCCATGATGATACTTCTTGGACATTAAATACAGTGTAATTATCTTTTATAGCTTCCTTTTATCTTTTTTCTCTAATATTAAAAAAATTTAAAATCAAGCTGTTATGCCAAAGGGGTGATTATAAAATAATGATGTGTATGGCTAATGTTTCTAAAGTTGTACACAAAATATTAAAAATTGAATAAAGTATTTTAATCATTTAAAATTCATTTTATGATTTAATATCTTACATCTGACAGTGTTGTTTGAGAAACCAAATCTGTTAATAGTATGAGGCATCCTGGTATAGTGACCAGAGTTTTCCAACATACAGAGCTGGGCTTAAGTCCCAGTTCTACAGTCTTTTCCAAGTCATCCCACTTCAATGAGCCTGTATTCTCATCTGTAAAATGTGAAGAATAATGCCTATTTTTCAGGAATATTAGCATGATTTAAAGTAACTTAAGTCATGTACCCAGTTCATTGCCTGATAATTAATAGATATTAAGTAACTTACTGTATTTGTTGTTGAAAACCTTATAAATATGGAAGGGCTATACATTTTCCTCTTGTGGATAACAAAATTTAAAAACAATATGAGCATAAAATTCAACCACTTAGAATGAAACAAAAGTTGTCTGTATCAATTTTATCATGTGTGTTTGTAAATACATGGATTAAGGAAATAGGAAACAAACTATGAAGGCAATTTTTTAAATGAATTTCTTCAGTTCTTTGGCGTGTGATTGGCTTATATACATTTTAGAAACATTTGTGTAGAGTGTATTAAAGCATTCAAGTTCTCATGTACATTGTTTGAAAATGAGTGCTTCAGAATAATATGGTTTAATTATAGAAATCAAGCAGATGTTATAGGAAATACCTTTGAAAGGAATAGGAGTATGTAGGAAAATTTAAAAGGGGATTAATAAAACTGATGGAACAGGTAACATGCTTATAATTCTGTAGTATCCTTTAAAATGGAGAGTCTATGCTGATGTAATCCAGTGCTTGAAAAGGTAGTAAAGTATCATTTTTCTGATTATTAAGACTAATATAAATGATGGAAAATGAAACTGTTAAGTACCTTTAGCTAGAGTGATCTTAACTTCCTTCCCTGCGTAAGAATGTTCAACGGAATGATCATCCAGCTCTTTTCATTATGCCCTCAGCATGCTCTATAAACATGCTCTAGCTTCTGTCCAGCCCTCTCCCATTCTTGTGTAGTCACATGGGCCTCCTCCCTTCAGTTCTCTGACTATATCAAGCCCTTTCCTGCCTTACGTCCCCGCTCAAATTTTCCCTCCTCTGGGTTGCCGTCCCAAACTCCCTATCTAAAACTACCCTCTGCCTTTTACTCTTCCATATCACTCTACATAGGTCCTTGACACAGTTTATATTTCATTTATTTGCTCTTGTACCATCTATTTTTACAACGCAAAGTCTGCAAGGATCTTATTTTTCTTTCTTTCTTTTTTTTTTTTTTCAAAAGATTTATTTGAAAGTCAGAGTTACACAGAGAGAAAAGGAGAGGCGGGGTGAGGGTGGGGGAAGTTCTTGCATCCCCTGGTTTACTCCCCAGTTGGCTGCAACGGCTAGAGCTGCGCTGCCCAAAGCCAGGAGCCAGGAACTTTTTCTGCATTTCCCACGTGGGTGCAGGGGCCCGAGGACCTTGGCCATCTTCCACTGCTTTCCCAGACCACAGCAGAGGGCTAGATCGGAAGTGGAGCAGCTAGGACTCAAACTGGCACCCATATGGGATGCCGCTACATGGCCCTGCCCGTACTGCCACAGCACGGGCCCCAAGGATCTTATTTTTCTTACTTATATCTGTATCTGGAGGCCCTGGCACAATGCTTGAGACATTTATTGTGTGAATGAATAGCTTCATTCTGAAGTCCAGTGAAAATTCTCTTTTCTTATTTCTCTGCTTGGCAGTATTGACATTATTGAATATTCTTTGAATCACATTTTGGCTTTTGACATATCTTGCTGTTTTCTAACTTCTGTAGCCTCTTGCTTTGTGTCCTTTGTAGGCTTTTCTTCCCCTGCCCATCCTTTGTTTTTAAAAAGTTGATTTACTTATCTGAAAGGCAGAGTGACAGAGAGAAAGAGACAGTGATCTTCCATTCACTGTTTCACTCCTGAAATGCCTACAACAGCTAGGGCTGCACCAAGCCAATAGCAAGAGTTAGGAACTCCATCCAGCTCCCATGGATGGTAGGAATCCAGATACTTGTGCCATCTGAGCTGCTGCTTCCCAGGTGCATTAGCAGGAAGCTGGATTGGAAGTGGAGGCCACATTTGATCCCAGGTATTCTGATACGGGATGTGGATGTCCAAGCAGTGCACAATGCCCTCTCCATGCCCATCATTTCTTTAGATGTTGATGTGTCTTAGGTTCTACCTAGTGTCATTATTTCTTTGCATAGTCTTTCCTTTGGGATGCTCATCACTGGCCATGGGTTTAATTACTGTCTGACTCCTGAATCTCTGCTCTCTGGTCTTGGTCTGTTTCATTTCAGAGCCATTTATACTGGCACATCTCAGTGTGTTCAAGAGCAAGCACTCTTTTCCTTGAAAACTCAGCATCTTCTATGTTTCTCATTTCTTCAAATAGAGCCCCCTTTCAAGCTGGTCTGTCTACTCACCTTTTCCTGTATCCAAGCTGTCCTTTCCTGTCTCCTAAGCATTTTGTAGTTAATTCTCAGTTCTCAACCCATTCACATTACATTAATAGTGATAAACATTAGCACTCTATATTTCATGCCATACAGCATGCTAACTGCTGTATATGTTTTGTTTTATTTGTTCTTTGGCAACAATCCTGTGAAGGTTTTTATTTCCATTGTAGAGGAGAAAAACAGATATAGGGAGAGTAGTAGCTTGTTCAAACTGACACACTTGATAAGTAGAAAATCTGGGATTTAAATGTAGTGAACAAGTTCAGAGGCCCTTTTAAAAAAAAGAGATTTATTTATTTATTTGAAAGGCAGATTTACAGAGAGGCACAGAGAGAGAGAGAGAGAGACAAAAAGGTCTTTGATCTGCTGGTTCACTCCCCAAATGGCCGCAACAGCCAGAGCTGGGCCAATCTGCAGCCAGGAGCCGGAGCTTCTTCCAGGTCTCCAATGTGAGTTTAGGGGCCCTAGGACTTGGGCCATCTTGTATTCCTTTCCCAGGCCATAGCAGAGAGCTGGATTGGAAGTGGAGCATCTGGGACTTGAACTGGCGGCTGCTATACTGCAGGCGGCGGCTATACCTGCTATGCCACAGCATCTTACTTTACTGCCTTCTAATTCATGCCTCCATCGTCTAAATTACCAAAGTTGTCTCTTCTTCCTTCCTTCCTTCCTTCCTTCCTTCCTTCCTTCCTTCCATCCGTCCGTCCGTCCGTCCTGTTTTACTTATTTGAGAGGCAGAGTTACAGAGAGGGAGAGACAGGTCTTCCATCTGCTGGTTCACTCCCCAAATGGCTGCAATGGCTGGAACTAGGCTGATCTGGAGCCAGGAGCTTCTTTTGGGTCTCCCATGTGGGTGCAGATGCCCAAGCACTTGGGCCATCTTCCACTGCTTTCCCAGGCTATTTGCAGGGAGCTGGAACGAAAGTGGAGCAGCCAGGACTTGAACCCATATGGGATGCCATCACCGCAGGTGAAAGCTTAATCTACTACGTCACAGCACTGGCCCCCAAGGTTGTCTCTTAAGTTGGTTTCCCAGTTTGTCCATTTGGCATCTATTCTGTACACCACAGCCTGAGTGAGATTCTGATTATGTAATGAATGCCAGTAATTATTGTATACTGTTTTAAAAATGCTAAATAACTTATACAAGGCCAAATGGATGGTAGGCAGCTGAGCCAAGCCAGAACTCTGATCTCAAAGATTAATTTTATACTGCCTTTCAACATGGTCAGATTACTTTATAACATGTTTTCTTCTACTTATATTTCTGGCTGACAGTAACTACTTAACTATATTAAAACTTTTTTTTTTTAAGATTTTATTTATGTATTTGAAAGTCAGAGTTACACAGAGAGAGAAGGAGAGGCAGAGAGAGAGAGAGAGGTCTTCCATCTGCTGGTTCACTCCCCAGATGGCCGGAACTGTGCTGATCCAAAGCCAGGAGCCAGGAGCTTCTTCCAGGTCTTCCATGTGCTGCAGGGGCCCAAGGACTTGGGCCATCTTCTACTGCTTTCCCAGGCCATAGCAGAGAGCTGGATCAGAAGTGGAGCAGCCAGGTCTTGAACCGGCGCCCATATGGGATGCCAGCACTTCAGGCCAGGGCATTAACCCGCTGTGCCACAGGGCCAGCCCCTAAAGCTTTTATTTTACAGTATTACTTTACAGTGTTACCTTTTGGATTGGTGTGCAAATCAGTCAAAGGATTAAAGAATGCAGATAATTCTGGATAGCTATTTTGAAATGGTCATGGAGAAAAGGTGCTTTAGAAAATTGGGAGAGGGGCTGGCGCCGAGGCTCACTTGGTTAATCCTCCGCCTGCGGCGCCAGCGTCCCATGTGGCCACTGGTTCTGGTTCTGGTTACTCCTCTTCCAGTCCAGCTCTCTTCTGAGGCCCGGGAGGGCAGTGGAGGATGGCCCAAGTACTTGGGCCCCAGCACCCGCATGGGAGACCAGGAAGAAGCACCTGGCTCCTGGCTTCGGATCGGTGCAGCTCCGGCTGTCATGACCATTTGGGGAGTGAGCCAGCGGATGGAAGACCTTTCTCTCTGTCTCTGTCTCTCACTGTCTGTAACTCTACCTGTCAAATAAATTTTAAAAATAAAAAATAAATTAATTTAAAAATGAAATAAAAAATTGGAAGAAAATAAGTAGTGAATTACTATCTGTCATAACTTGATTAGAAAAATAATAGAAGAGATCAAGAGCTGATATTTTGAACTTCTAAAGAGCCATTAAAAATAATTCAAGTACCAAAGTAAAAATGAATCTAGGTAGAGATGTTTTTGTGAACTGATGATCTGCTAAATCCTAGTTTTATAATTTAGCTTCTTTCAAATTTATTAACATTTTGAATATATTAATTCAGTCAAGTAAAAATATTTGGGCTCCAAATTGAGGCAGACAAGTAAATATAAAAGTACGTTTGTTAGAATGTAAACATAACAATGAAAATTAAAGCCTTACTAATTTAATCAATCCATAAACTATTAATTGGTCAGCTTAATTTTTTCCTCCTCAGAGACTAATTTGCATTTTCTATTTTAATACTATTTTAAAATGGCTTTTTATCAGTTTGCTCTTGTGTGGAACTTAGATTCCATTTAATTTTCCGTTCTTTCCCCTCCAGGTCTCCTGTTAAATGATTTAATTTATAAGAGAAGAAAATCTTACCCACTTATGTAGTTCTCTTTGTTGCTTTTTAAAACCCAGGTTTTCTGCTTTTTTACTTTTTTAAAAGTATTTATACTTTTGCTTTTTTTCTTTGGCAGCAAAATTGACAGAAGCTGGAAGTATGCTGTGGAGACTAAAAAGTGCTTCAAAAATCTCCCTCATAAATTATATTTTTAAATTCTCAGTCCAGGAGTCTGCGAGAATAGGCCACATTTTCAGTTGCCAAAGACTTTTACCAGATCACTGGCACTTGAAAATAGGAAAAAGCTTGAAAAAATCATTTTCATGAAAATAAGTCTCTCTTAGTCTGATTTTGAAGGGTGAAGAAAGTGGGACTGAAATGCACATTTCTAAAATGCCTCCTCTTGGTCAAGCGCTGCACTCCAGGTGCTTTGCATGCTCTTGTAGTGCTGTCAGTCGTGTGAGGCAACAGAGTATGTCAAGCAGAGATTAAATCCATTCCTCAACACCACTTAGTGTATGGGTGCCGTGGATGGAATTTTAGCCTAGGATCTTTAAGTTCTTGCTCTTTTCACTGCCTAGGAACTGCTGTTCCTTTGGTTTCTCACAGTTTTGTGAGAACTCAAATGTTGCTTCTTCAGGGTAATCTCAGTCAAAGAGAAGTCAAAACTCCGCACTTACACTCTTCCCTTTGAAATGTTTTCCTGTAATGTTACCTACTGCACCGGACCATAGTTGTTTTTTTTTTTTTTAAGATTTGTTTTATTTATTTATTGGAAAGTCAGAGTTACATAGGGATAGAAGGAGAGGTAGAGAAACAGAGAGAGGTCTTCCATCCGCTGGCTCACTCCCCAGATGGCCACAATGGCCGGCGCTGCGCTGATCCGAAGCCAGGAGCCAGGAGCTTCTTCTGGGACTCCCACGCGGTGCAGGGGCCCAAGGACCTGGGCCATCTTCTGTTTTCCCAGGCCATAGCAGAGAGCTGGATAGGAAGTAGAGCAGCTGGTCTCAAACTGGCACCCATATGGGATGCTGGCATTGCATGCGGCGGCTTTACCCGCTATGCCACAGTGCCGGCCCCATAAACTTCTTAAAGACAGAGTCATATCTGTTTTTATTCATTAGTATATTCCCAGTGTGTAGCATAAGAAGACAGTATCATCTGTTGAATAGATAATAATGTGCACGCACACACACAACACAATGGAAAATACTGATGTGGTCTTAGTGCAGTTCTCATAGTATGGGGATTGCAAATCTCATTTTTTAAATTACTGAGTAAGAAAAATCCCATATTACTTGTTCCTTAAAATTTAAGCAAATTCCAAACAGTTCCTCTGGCTTCTTTCAGTCCTTTGTCCTCACCATTTTTGGAGATTTCCAAAATGCAAATCTCTATTCTAAGACTCATTTGTGTATAGGAGATTCCTTAGGCAGCTTGCAAGGATGCCTTCAGAATTTAAATCACTTTTCCATCCTGTTTCCCATATTCTTCCTCCTACTCCTGCCACAGATGACTATTTCATACTTCTGAGAAATGTCATGCTCTGCTCTTCCATGATGCTGTTCTTGTAAACTCTTATTTCTTTAAGACTCAGCTTTATCTCCCTCAGCTTTCCTAAGCAGTTACTTTTCTGTTCCCAGCAGACTTTATACCCTGTATATGTGACTTGTGGTCTCCTGACCTCTTGTTATTTGTTGTGTCTGCTTTCCTCATTTTGCCATGAACACAGAAGCTAGGCTGTATTTCTCAATTTTTTTTTCCCTCTTGATCTCAAAGCAAAACAAAATCCAAACCTGGCATGGTGCCTGCTATTTGTTTAGAGCATGCATTAATATAAATAAGTGATGGATGGACTTTGTCAGCACCAGTGGTTGGTGTGCTACACTACCTGACACCCCTACAAGTAACTAAATTGGAACCAGAATGTGAGAAGGCAGGCTCTAGGTGTAAGAAGATAGAGACTGTGAGCACATCGGGTCGGGGGAGGATTCATTTGTTTTTCTGCCTCAATGTCTGATGCAGGAGACACACAGTAACCATGCATGAACTGGGGGGTAGATGACCTAAGTCAAGTGCAGGTACTCGTGTGGGATTATAGTGCAGGAACTGTTCTTCAATTCTCATGAGTTCATTATTTGAGTAAAGTGTTCAAATTGTGAACAAAATAATTAATTTGGGATGGCTTAACAAAATTCTTGAGGATCCTTAATGGTTCTTCCTGCTCCCATATTTTACTTACCATAAGATGGGGTCTTAAAATATCTTTTTGTTTTTATATTGATTTTTACTTATTGTCTCATTTCTAACTCATTTGATGTTATGAGCAACAGTAAAGAAAATTCTGGATTATGTTGGTGCTTTTTGTACATATGTATCTGATGAGGTGTGGATATACACATGTGCACACACATGCACACGCACACAAGTGGGCAGTGTAACTGAAGAATGTTTCTTAGTATATGAGCCATAAGGGTCCATTCAGGTCTTGAGTACTTGCTTCAAATAAACAATGCAAGGAATTGTAAGCTATACATGCAAACATAAGTAGAACTTGTGCTAACATGTCTTATGAATTGTAGTCAATGAAGTTATTAATTTTTTCTAAAACTTAAAACTACTTGTGTTTTACTGTCTATAACAAGGATTCTAAAACTTTGCATATCTACTAAGAATTGACATTTTATTAAATTACTGTGGTTTGACTTTTAAAAAAATCTTTTTGTAGTAACAAAAAGGAATCAAGTGTATTTGGAATGAGCTTGTATTCTAAATTATGAGTGTTAGCATAGCTAAAGAATATATGAATTTTCAGAATAAAATAACCTGAGAACAAACTGAAATAAAACTGATATGCTTGAGATGTATTTTGAGCAGATGTTTTGGGTTCTTCCTGTTCCTGTTTTAGAACTTTTTTTTTTTTTTTGGTTTTTGAAGATCTGAATTCTTTTTGCTTGTTTGTATAATCTTCTCTCCTATTAGGCAGACTTCTGTGCTTTGGTTTGATAGCATTAAGTTATATTTTATTTGTTTCAAAACACAACCACATGGCTGGCACTGCGGCTCACTAGGCTAATCCTCCGCCTTGCGGCGCTGGCAC
Source organism: Lepus europaeus (assembly GCF_033115175.1). Classification (NCBI taxonomy): domain Eukaryota; kingdom Metazoa; phylum Chordata; class Mammalia; order Lagomorpha; family Leporidae; genus Lepus; species Lepus europaeus. Next base: position 118,700,465 of record NC_084827.1, on the reverse strand, counting down.
ACCAGGTTCTAGTCCCGGTCGGGGCACCGATCCTGTCCCGGTTGCCCCTCTTCCAGGCCAGCTCTCTGCTGTGGCCAGGGAGTGCAGTGGAGGATGGCCCAAGTGCTTGGGCCCTGCACCCCAATGGGAGACCAGGAGAAGCACCTGGCTCCTGGCTTTGGATCAGCGAGATGCGCCGGCCGCAGCGGCCATTGGAGGGTGAACTAACGGAAAAGGAAGACCTTTCTCTCTGTCTCTCTCTCTCACTGTCCCCTCTGCCTGACAAAAAATAAAAACAAAACAAAACAAAAAAAACAAAACACAAGCACAGTCATAGTGTGCATTTTCTTTTGACTGCCGCCTCCACACCATTGTACCCCATCCAGCAGGGGAGAGAACAGCTGCTGTTGAGGTTTTAGTGCCTTCTGGTAAGATCAATTTATCCTCCTAGCAAAAATTGGAAATATTAGTTTGAATCCAGTGTGAATGTCCAGCACTCCTCTTAGGTCAGGATGGCACAAGACTACTAAATTGTGTGTCTGAACAGTAGTGCTGTGCATTTGGAGCCGGAGAAGCGGAGTAGGAAAAGATGACCGGCCTTTTAATAAAGACGCTGGATTTGGGGCTTCTCCGTTCAGGTCCCGTGACTGGCACTTCTGTTTGTAACAGTGCCTTCCATAGACATGTAAACAATTCAATTTGTGCATTATAGGTTTTATTGTCTCTAAAGAGTGATTTATGTCCTCATTTCTGCATTATTGTCCACCAGGAACTGCTCCTGTCAGAGGCCCTGTGCTATTTAATTTTTTGGACCTTTGTCTTCATTAGTACAGCAATTGTAGCTTGTAATCATTGTAGTAGACCCCATTGATAAGCTAAGACAGTATGAGATTCATAGTGCTGACATCTGACCTTACGACTGGCTTCTTGACCCTTCTGCTTCCGAAACATGGGTTCATTTTTTAAAAACCCAAGGTAGAACTCCCGTCTATTTTTCACACACATTGTGGGCAGTTTAAAGGTTGGTCAGAATCAAATATTGTGCTTTCAAATTTGATAATGTATGAGTACAGAAGGGTGACCTTTGATACGTAGTCATACATCAACATGACATGAGCAGTAAATGCAGCAATTACCTTTACTCCATTGAAATGGTGCTTTAGTTTTCATCTTCAGCACAATTATTGCAAACAAAAAATTTAAAATGTGCCTAAATTCTAGTTATAAAATTTTTAAATTCAGTACTTTTAGAAATAATCCCAATTTATTCATTTATGTTCAGCATGAGTTTCATTTTCATAAGATTCAATAGTTAGCTAACAAAGGATGTTAGTGGTCTTATAATGGGCAAAATGATGTAATGATACTTTTTATGAATAGGTTATTTTTAAAAAGGATTAAACACTGTTTCAATACAAAAGAGTTTTACCATATGTGTGTTGAGATTTATGGACATCTGAGGCCAGCGTTGTAGCATAGCGGGTTAAGCCGCCACCCGTGATGCTGTCCCATGTGGTAGCCTGTTTGAGTCCTGGCTGCTCCACTTCTGATCTAGCTCCCTGCTGATGCACCTGGGAAAGCAGTGGAAGATGACCTAAGTACCTGGGTCCCTGCACCCACATAGGAGACCTGAATGAAGAAGCTAGTAGCTCCTGGCTTCGGCCTGGCCCAGCTCTGGCTATTGTGGCCATTTGGGCAGTGAGTCAGCAGATGAAAGATCTCTTTCCCTCTCTCCCTCTCCATCTCTCCTTCTGTCTCTTTAACTCTGCCTTTCAAATAAATACATCTTTTAAAGAAAGAAAGATATATTAATGTCCACACCCAGTGCTCATCTAAAGGAATATATACTGATGATAAGGACCTTTATATTGTGGCAACACCCAACTGCATGTAGCGTGTGCCACTGTCAGTGGGATTGATGCCCCAGTGTGTTCATTTATTCATTCATTTCTCCTTTAATGAGTGCCTTCTACTTGCCAGATACTAGATAATAAAAGGAATGAAACATGGACCCTACTCTGGGAGTTGATAGTAGATGTGTTTGTCTAATAGTTCAGTTCAATCTTGAGCAGTCCCAAAATGCAAGTGCAGTGAGTTCACTTAGTAAGTGCTCAGTGAAGTGTGCATTGGACTGGAAAGCAGGAGACCAGGTTTACATTTTGGTCCTGACATTTTCCAGTAGTATGACCTTGTGGGAAAGCTACATCACCTTTCTGAACCTTAGTTCCCTTGACAAAAAAAAACAAAAACAAAACAAAACAAAAAAACAGGTAGTGTACAGAGCTGCTATGCAAAGTGAGATTTCCAGAATGGGAAACATTCTTCCTTTATCTCTGCAACTCTCAGACTACTGGTAGGATTTTTCTCTGTAAATTTGTTTTTATAGTAAAGAGGTTAACAGGGATGCAGGGAATCCAGGGTTTCTGGAAATTTTTCTGCAGAATTTTGTGTCTGTGCACACACATTTTTTCCAGGAAGAGATGATATAGCTCTCATCTAATTTTCAAAGGGGACCATGAGTCTGCAGAGTAGGAATGTTTGAGCTCTCTTCCGGGAGGATGGTTATCAAAGATATCACTTCGCAGTAGTGCAATTAGATGGATCATGTAAAAGATGTAATCAACTCTCAAGTACAGTACCCTTTCTTTGGGCATTAAGGAATCCTTCCAAGTTTCTCCATGACCAGAAATAATAATGCCATGTTCGAAAGAAGCAGGAACTAAATTAGTATAAAAATATATTCAGAGTGAAAATCTTGATAGTTTTATCAATAATCACTTTTAAGGGCCAGCATTGTGGTGTAGCAGGTTAAACTGGTACCTGCTATGCCTGCATTCAGTGTGGGTGCCAGTTGGAGTCCTGGCTGCTCCACTTCCAATCCAACTCCCTGCTATTGGGCCTGGGATGGCCTGAGTGCTTGGGCCCCCACCACCCATGTAAGAGACACGGATGAAGCTCCTGGCTCCTGACTTTGGGCTGGCCCAGTCCTGGCTGTTGTGCCCATTTGGGGAGTGAACCAGCTAATGGAAGATTCTGTGTGTGTGTGTGTGCATGTCTCCCTTTTTCTGTGACTCTCCCTCTCAAATAAAAGAAACCTTAAAAAAAAAAATCACTTTTAGAGTGAGAACAGCTTAAAATCTGTCAGGCTAGTGAACGTGAAATTTGAAGGCAGATGAGACTATTATAAGGAATCAAAGGTACCATACTGGATTTGATATTATAAATATTATTACCCTCCAACCCCCAGCTTCAATTGCTCCCAGGATTTCCCTCCTAGGAAACTCCTGCTTACACAGTGAGGCTATAAAATGCCTCCCTGCTTTTTTCTCTCTTCATTTTTGGTCTTAGAAATATGAAGTACAAAGACAAGACAAAAATTGTAAAAAGCCATTTCCCTGTGTTCTGGCATCATCACACATTAAACACATTAATTATTTTCTCTTCCTTGGCTTTCTAGCCTTTAGACCTTTTAGAAGGTGGGCTTTATAAATTGATTTGTACGTAGTTGCATGTTTAAGCCCAAACTCTGAGTGAGGTACTCTGTGTGGAGCTGCTCCTGCTTCCTCTAGCTCCTCTCACATCAACTGCCATTATCCAACTCAGGAGTCAATTACTAACCCTCAGTATCGTTTGAAGCCATGTGGACATCTGGCCATTGGGAAGAGACGGGAAGAGACCCTTTAACTTTCTGCCAAGCCCAGAGCAGCTGTCAAATAAATGGTAATGAGTGTTTCCTCCTCCTACTTGGGCAGGCTAAGGGCTTGGATGCCTACTCTGCCTCCTTCCTCTAACATCTTCTCTAATAACTCTGTCCTCCACCACCATCCAGTATATGGTGACTTTGAGTTTGTGTTTCTGCTCTGTAGGTCAAACCCTGTTGCATTGTGAAGTGTAGTTCATCACAGGGTTACTTATGGTGGTAAAAAAAAACAAGGTGCTCAAAATTCTCAGGAATGCAGAGGATGTTTAATGCATTTGAAGTATTTTTGAAGTTTAAAAACTGAGAAAAGTGATTATGATTTACTGTTAAGAGAAGCATGGCTATTGGGTTGCACAGTGTGTACAGTCTGGTCATAGGTCTTGACAGTATATAGACATGTATGCTTGTATGCTAGATTTCAAAATTTTTTTGCACCAAAATAAACATCTTTTAATTCCATTTTTTCATGTTTTTGAAGTATTCATATACATACATACATATATAGAGGGAACTGCAAGGAGACATACAATGTTTTAACTGACTATATTTTGGCTGTAGGGTAAGACTTCCCTTTGTCCCCTGTATTTTCTAAATTAAATGTTAAGGATGTGGATTACTTTCAGCAATTTCAACGTTTAAAGTTAAAAGAAAACTATGATAAGCTACAACAAGCCACTGTGTTACAGAGTTATTTCCAAGCTGTAGCTAATAGTTCCAAATTCAGAACATTTTTATATGTACAAAGATTTTTGGGAAAATGACTTAAGTTTAGCTTCAAAAGGAAGACAAAGTCTCAGAAGAAAAAAATTTTTATCTGAGTAGTAAACATAAGAGAACTTCTGTTACCTTGAAAATACAGAATAGGAATGAATGCTTAATGTTTATAATTTAGGGAAGGAATTTGTGTAGCTCAGATAATTTTTGTTTTTCCAGGCACTTAAATAAAGCGTTCTCAGCTTGTAGATTAGCATGAAGGCCTGTGCACACATTTGCATATTTCACCACCTCCCTTTATGTGCACATATATAGACATACACAGCTCATTAATCCCTTTAATTAAGAGAAATGAATCAAAGCTTTTGTCTTCTAATAAGTACTTGCTTTGTTATACTCAATATCATACCATAATCTTTGATGGTCCCTTAATGTATTTCTTTGGAAATCTCACAACCAACGTTCACTATCAAGACTGCTTCTTATGGATATTCAAACAATTTCCTAAAGCTACCATCTGATATACATTTAGAAATGATCACAATGCAGAATGCAATAACACATGTTAGTGCAGGTTGATCTAGAATTGCCTTGTGATCGTGATCATAGCAAAAATCTGATTCATGCTTCACAAATTGGGAATCTGTGATAATTTGAAATAGAACTGAAACTGAAATTTCATTCACCATTTAGAAGATTAGAATTCAGGTAAATTTACAGTATGTGAAAGATTCCACAGAGGTATTTTCTTAAGAGTAGTTATTTTAAGTGTCTAATCATGCAGTCATATAAGTGGAGGCCACTCTGATGTGTAGGTTTCCTGTGGGGAAATCACTTGATACATACCCAGCCTGTTTTAGGACATTTTATATGCACAGTGTCATGTGATTCTTTAAAAGTTATTTTGAATACATAATTTTCATGTCTATCTTGTAGATACGAAAGTTAAAAACGTTCATTAACTCATTTAGGGTCACTCACCTATTCACTAGCAAGGGCAAGGTTTGAACCTAGGTTATTCTAATCAGAATAAGGCCCATAAACATTTCAATGAATCACACAGCCTTCATTCTTCATTCTTTTTTAAAAATATTTTTGTTTATTTTCAAATTACTTGAAAGGCAGAGAGAGAGAGAGAGAGAGAGAGATTCATTCCCCAAATGCAACAGCCAGGGCTGGGCCAGCCTGAAGCCAGGAGTCTGAAACCTAATCCAGGTCTCTCACATGACTGGCAGGAACCCAAGTACTTCAGCTATCAACTGCTGCCTTCTGGGCACACTTTAGCAGGAAGCTGGATTGGAGGTGGAGGAGCTGGGACTTGAATCAGGCACTCCAATATGGTGCACCTGTGTTCTAAACAGCATCTTAACTGCTAAGTCAAATGCTTACCTCAACAAAACCTCCATTCTTATCCATTTGTTTTAGTTGATTTTTTTTTTTACCAGTAACATTTCTCTTTGCTTATGTCATTTAAGTGATTGAAAGATCTTGTAAAATGTTCCATGGTAATATTTCTGTTTAATATTTTGAAGAAATGAAGGATACCTGCAGAATCTCTTTGGTAAGACAACCACAAATCAGGTTGGCCTGATTTTTCAAAGCACTATTGGAAAGTTACTGTTATTTAAGAACCCAGAAAAGAATCTCGTACTGCTTGCTGGCCTCTCCTCCACTGAGTAAGGAGCATTGTGTATTCTTTCTGTTTTCACCGTGGACTTTGATTCTTCTGTGATGCAGTGGAGAATGGAATTGATTCGTAATAACGAGAGATGGTTGTAAGTTGCTCTGCATAAATCCCATTTCCATTCTTGGCACTCCCATCCTTTGAGCTTTACCCGGAGGCATAGGTACAGTGGTGAACAACTGCCTTTCTGAACTTCATCTTGGGCTGGAGGCCCTGGTTCTACGAAGGATCTACAAGTCATCTACTTTGGCCCTTCTTACCTGCCTGCCTTGTACTCCTTCTGTGACCACCATGTGTGGACCGGGCACCTCCATCACCAGTACTTTGTATGTCCTTTTGTTGAATTTGCGGTATCAATGTTTCCTTTAGCCCTTTATAGCTTATCCATGTGGGTTTTCATGACTCCTATTGTATGGAATTCCTGCTTTGTGATGGTTCTGTTTATAAATTTATCTTTTCTACAAACTTCTACCAACATACTTTGCTGTCCCACATTATTGCCAGATGTTTGAAAAGATAGGTTAAAAAAGTGGTTCAGGGCTGTGAGACTCAGACCCTCCCAGGAAAATCAGGCAGAGAATGAAGAGGAAGTGTGCTGTCCTGCTGCTTCCAGTCACTTCCACAGCCCGTTTCAGCTGACACTTCCCAAAGCAGTCTGAGCCGTCTGTCTTTGCAGTGTGGTTTTCTTTGTCATTCTGGGTGGCAGTGTTGATGAGACTTGGAAAGTAAGATGTACAAAAGTCAATGTCGAATTTTGGGAATAAATATGTATAAAATTATTTGTATTGTTACCTTCAAGTGCCATGATCTACATAAGCCTAAATCAGTTCATAAAATAATTTTCCCTATGTCCCCTCGCCTCCAGTCACCAATCCCCTTCCCCTGGCCTCCACCAGTACTCCATTGCTGACTGCTGAATGGGGGTTGTCCAGGCCATTCATTTGTTCTTCATCCCTTTTCTGCTTCTAGACTTTTGGCTTCTGCTTGTTAATGTTTCCCTCCTGAGGTAAGAATATAATAAGATGACATTAAAGTAGTCACTATTATCCTTTCTGGTACAAGGGTGGGTGAGAAGAGAACAATTATCGGCTGAAAGGGAATTTGAAGCATCCATATTGATTGTAGCTCCATGTATTTCATTAGCACACATAATTGATAGCACTTCCAGTGCATTAAAAATGATTATTCTTTACTGATTAGGTTGCATTATTAGCACACATGTGTTTCATTAGCACACACAAGCAAGAACAACATCCATGGAGAAACAAGTGAGCTTTTTTTTTTTTACTAGCCATTTTGCAAAGTTAGTGAGTGGGTATTTGTAAAGCTGATCTACTAGTATATGTAAATGTAAACACCTCTGAATGCTATGGTGACATCTTTAAGTAATTGAAAGCTCAGTATGAAAGTCGTGTCCAGCCTTAAGACCATTCTCAGTTAAAGGTTACACCTTTTAATAGCTGAGTAGGCTGCCCCCTCAGACATATCTCAGAGCAGAGAATTTATTATATAAGGTACAATCTCATTGGGTATGCAAGGTAGATAACCTCATTAAGAAGGGAATGTGAAGGAGACACAGCACTGTTCAAATAGGGCAAACAGGGGCCAACAAGGTAGAACAAAAGGCAGTCATGGAAGTCAACCACTGCTTTTATTTTGTGTTTCATATTTTGTGCTGAATAAAATAGATTATAAGGGTCAGCTGCTTAAAATCAAGATGAGCCTAAGAAAGAGGCCAAGAGAAATTCATTCTTTTGTTGAAAAGCAGTAGAGTAAAACATAGCCTGTTGGCCCTGCATTAATTGAACAATCGCAGAAGGTGAAAAACGGTGACTCCATGGATGCAGCTTCCAAAGGCTGTAAATGAAGGGGTCCTCTCTGGGGTCTACAACCCCCAAAAGACCTGGGACACACATTTCCCAGAGGCATGCCTGTGCCCTAATGGATGGCTTGATTGTCCTTCCATTTCACTGAGTCTTCTTATTCTGGAATTGGAAAGTTATCACCTGTCTATGGAGAATTCCTCTTCAGCTGAAGGACTAACAGTCTCCCGCTATTGAGTGTCTACCTCTATGGTCACCTACCTTTATAACATCTACAGTTACTGCCATTAACTGTCATTTAAAAAAAGTAAATCACTCTTAGGCCTGCAGAACTGAACGTTCCTAAGATAGAAGAGGCACACGGTCTGGGAGGTTGTTAGATTCAGATTTCTGCCTTGAGGCTGTTAGGGCACCCATGCACACAGGACACTTAAACATCTTCTCCTTCCTTCCTCCCTCCCTCCCTCCTTCCCTTCCTCCCTTCCTTCCTTCCTTCCTTCCTTCCTTCCTTCCTTCCTTCCTTCCTTTTTTAAATTCCTTACATTTGGGCAACAAATGTGTTTCTATAAGATGCTTAAACTCTTAAGCAACTGGTAGATAGGAGAATGAGGCCAGTGTAAGCCTAAAGTCATGTTTTTCAGACCATTCATGCTTTGTGTCACAAAGCAGCAGCAACTGAATCAACAAGCGGTGGAAGAGCATAGATTATAGAAACTATGGCCAAACCAAGGTAAGAGAACCATCAGGCCGTGAATGGCTGGGCTGAGTGCTTTGTCCCAGGAGCACTTATTGTGTGCTTCTCCTCAATCTGTTGGTATTCCCTTGTCTCCAGAACCAGCCACCTCAATCCTCCATTTCACTCCTTCCATCAAACTAACTTCCCTCTTTCTCTGTTTCTTTCATTGTGATAAAATATTTATCGTTAAAAGGGTAGAAATTCCTTTGTAGAGTCTTTTAAATCAGGAAGTTAACTTGATTCATTTTTTAAATTGAGAATATTTTTACTAGGTTTATTTTCATTATTTGCACAGTTGCTTAAGTTTTTGTATAGTCTGCTTCTAACCCTGTTTTTCTTATGGGTCCTGTGACTTTGCAGTATGCAAAGATTTTTTTGGCAATACATATATCCCTTATAGCAGAGGAGCCCGTTTTTAATATGGCCGTTTTAACAGATTTGTCCTACAAAGCTTAGCTAACACTGGAGCTGAATCATCCACACACAGCCTAACAGTAAGACGTTACCAGAGCAGCCCTGAGATCTGAGGTCACAAGCTGTCAGTCTTACTGCCTCTCCATCTCCAGCGAATGAGAATACACAAAATGCTGCCTAAGCATATGAGGGTGACTTTTATGAACTTTCTTGTAAACATTAGAAATAATTTTTGGCATCAAGAATATAGTTGCTCAGAGACACTGAAGCCCCTTTGTAAACCTTTTGTAGTTATATAGGAATTCTGAATTTTTCAGATGGGATTTAATTTCCTGTTCCCTCCCCTATCCCCTACCCAGCACTCAAAACACTTGCTGTGTCCTCTGACACTTGTGCTCATAACTAATTGGGCAAAGCAGTTACAGGAATGTGATCTCATGGGTGCTATTTCAATACAATAAGCATATCGTATGCTGAACACCCACAACATGGAAGGGTCTCTGCTACTATGTTAATTCTTTCCAATCAGAAATTGATGTATTGCCAGAGACCTTCTTGGGGCAACCAAAACGGGGTGAGGACTCAGGTATTTCTTTAAGGGTCCCTTAAGTCTTGAAGAGACCAACATGATATTTTGCTGGATGTCCTATTTGCTGTGGTGTCTGTGAATAAGCTGGTAGCTGAGACGAGAGGGAGGGAGACTCACAGGCAAACCTCTGAGGCTGCCTGTTGTCGCAACTGTTTCAGCTCTGTGATACTGGTTTAATGACAGGTGTCACGGGTGTACATGTGTTCACTTACCCCACAAAAGACCAGAAAGCCTTGAGTGAGCTCAACAACTAAATTTCTCTCTGTCACCTACACAAAACCAGCCTGGAATAGTGAAATTCCCATGAAATTGAACTGATCTTCAAATTATTGCTTAAATGATAGGACAGTCGGAACTTAAGAGCGTATTAATGCTAATGGGAATTGCTCAGCTAATGGTGGGCAAGACCAGTTGAGAGGCACACCAGGCATGCTACAAAAAAGCCATTATGCTCATCTTTTTGTAGATGCGTGATTTGTTTTATTCTTAAAACATTTGAGGTTTAAAGTTTTTATACCATGCTTTATGAATAGAAGTGTAATGAGGTTGAAAACCAAAATAGTGCTCACCACTGTGCATAGAAATAGAAAAAAGGAGCTTTAGCTGAATGGTGCCCATTTGAATCCCCTCTTCTAAAAATCCAATTTAATTTTTTATCACTTGTCTCATTAACCCTAAGATTTAGAAAATCGAATGTGACCTGAGTGAAATAAGGGTGACAATGCAAAAATATTTTTACCGTGCTTAGTTTTTGGATTAATCTTCTCCTTAACATTTTAAAATTAAAATGTCTTTATGCTATGAAATGATTTTGCAATATGTAGGTGATTTATTGCTAGCTTTGGATCCACCTGTCTTACATGTATACTGAGCTTTTATTTATGCTTTGAAAATATAGCAGATAAGAAGCATAAGTGTTTCTGATATTATGTTTTGTCATCTCCAGCTAAGAAGATTGAAATCCTGAGAAACAATTTTCTGAAGAAATGAAATCGCCTGCCCTCCTGAACCCTTTGGGGAAAATCGCCCCTCTGTTTGTTCAGAATATGAAGCAGCGACACAGTACAAGTGAAATAGCCAGCCATGCCACACAGGTGACATTTCTATTTGTAGCATTTGAAACGATGTTTTAAAAAGATTTTCTGGGGTTTTATTTATTTATTTAAGAAATAGCTGGTACAAATAATATACGGACAATCTTGCTGATGTAAGATTTCTCAAATCAGATGTATTTATTTTCTGGGAAACTTGGGAGATTGCTTTGAAACCCTTGCGTTGTGTAACTTCATGGAAAACATGTGAAAAGGAGATTTTAGAATTGCCCTAGAGTGGTGTCATTTTTGAAAATACTAACAGAGTCCTCCAACGTTCCATCTGCTGGACGTGAACGTGGCCTCAAAAAAGTCCTTTCAGAAGAAAGAAACTTTTTTTTTTTTCAGTTTTATGGCTTTATTTAAACACAAATGAAGGATGCCCACGAGCTGCCCATCCATGTCCTTCGCTGTGCAATGTGGCCTTGGGATTGGTGACTGTGCGGACAGGCTGGGCTGCTCTCTCTAGGGTGGCTCTGTGGCCCTTGGAGGAAGCTCAGGGAGCGATCTCAGCCTGGTGAGATCTGCTGCACGCAGCGCCGCCAGCTCCTAGGTGTTGTGCGTTGGGACCCGCGGGGAGCCACCTGGCAGGTGTTTTCTTGTTGCTCCAGGAACCAACGGGTTGGGGCGGGGGGCGTCAGGATCCGGCCCTTGCATCTTCTTTGCACCCTGTGGTCCACCCTCTGGGTTTCCACGAGTTCCGCTTCAGTTTGACAGCTTGGTGCCACTGCTGCTGGGTGACCTTCCTCGGTCTTGGGCTTTGCGGGAGGCCTGAGAGTGGCTGTGCTGCTGAGTCGGAGGCTGCAGGTCTGGAGGCAAGAGGGGCGGGGAAAGAAAGCTGTTTAAATGTTTCATTTCTAACTGCTAGGTTTTTCAAAGAGGATATACTCTCATTTAGAGTGAAAAATTTCCTGATGCTGGTTTGTGGTGCAGCACGTTAAGCCACAGCCTGTAACACCCAGCATCCATATGGGTGCTGGTTCTAGTCCCAGCTGCCCTACTTCAGATCTAGCTCCCTGCTAAGGCAGCTGGGAAAGCAGCAGAAGATGGCCCAAAGGCTGGGGCCTCTGCCAGTCTCATGGGAGACCCCAGTGGAGTTCCAGGCTCCCCACTTGAGCCTGTCCCAGTCCTGGCCATTGTGACCTTTTGGGGAGTGAACCAGTGGTTGGAAGATCTCTCTTTTCTCCCTCTCCCTCTCTGTAACTCCACCTTTCAAACAAACAATAAATAAATATTTAAAAAAGAATTTTTATATATTGCAATTTCTAATCGCTTGAGTTATAATTGATGCCCTTGACAAGATGATAGTCTGGATAATTCAGTATTGTTGAAATTTTCTTAGGTGCTTCCTTAATTAATGATAAAACTTGTCCTCAAGGACTCACTTTCTTTTAGTGTATTAAGTGGAGGATATTCTTATGAGTCATAAGTTATAGTTACGTCTAAGTGCTCGCAAAAGATGTATTATTCTTGGGTGCTTCTTTAAAGTTAACTAAGTTTCTTAAAAAAAAAAAAAAGGAAGTGAAATTAACTTTGAGATGCAATGACTTTGAACAGCCCTTGTCTCGACTGTTGAGGAGCAGGTTTTTTGTTGTTGTTGTTTGTTTTTTGTGCAGTTTGTTGAACTCTTTACTCAGTATGGAGTTGGTTTTTTGTGTATAAAGTTAATTGAAAATGGATCTTAGTGGAGAATGGGACTGGGAATGAGAGAGGGAAGAGGAGGAGGGGTGGAAGAGTGGGTGGGAGGGCAGGTATGGTGGGAAAAATCACTATATTCCTAAAGTTGTACTTATGAGATGCATGAAGTTTGTATTCCTTAAATAAAAGGTTTCTTTGGGGAGAAAAAAAGATAGTGTAAAATCAAACTTGATCCCCTCCCCACAAATTGACATAAAATATACAAGCACTTTTGGCACCATATCTCTTGGCCTTCTTATAAAATATTAGACTTAGGAAGAAGGGGTTTTCCTTCTCCACTTTGAATCTGATTAGACAAATCACATAAGTAAGATTTTTTGAAATTTACCTTGTAGGTAAATTATATTACGAAATTTTCACAGAACGTAACTGAGCAAAACCACCTGTCAGAGGCAGTTTGTAAATAATGAAAGAAAAATCTATCACCATATTTACATTCAAATATTACTTTTGATACCAAATGGTTTTTTAAGTTTGATTACTTTACCTTAATAAACAACCTTGGCTCCAAATATCTGGGCTCATTTCAAAAGCCCAGACTTGTCTGTAATGATAAAGATTTGGCACCATTAGGAATATTCCGAGGGAGGGGAAGGAAGCTGTGAAGGACATCCCTAAGTGGAATTCCAGTGTTGCTTAGAGAAAGAGCAGTCTCCTAGGACAAGGGCACAGTACGATACACATAGCTTCGAAGGGAAAAGCACACATTTGGGTGGTAGACTCTACCACATTTCCATAAACATCAGCTGCCTTACTGTGGAGTCATGGCTGGTGCACCATTTTGATTTAGAATTCATCTCTTCCAGTTTCTTTAAGAACTGAGAAAACTTGAGGGACTGCCACAGTTTAAAGCACATGGCATCATTTACCCTGCAGTCTGTGGGCTCAGACAAGAGAGGTGGGCCCAAGAACTGTAGATGGTGATTGAATTGTCTGTAACTACCTTCAGGGAAGGGTTGCCTGACCAAACAGCCTCTACAATATACATTTGCACACTATTTTTTTTTTGACAGGCAGAGTGGACAGTGGGAGAGAGAGACAAAGAGAAAGGTCTTCTTTTTGCCATTGGTTCACCCTCCAATGGCTGCTGTGGCCGGCGCACCGCGCTGATCCAAAGGCAGAAGCCAGGTGCTTATCCTGGTCTCCCATGGGGTGCAGGGCCCAAGCACTTGGGCCATCCTTCACTGCACTCCCTGGCCACAGCAGAGAGCTGGCCTGGAAGAGGGGCAACCGGGACTAGAACCCGGTGTGCCGGCGCCGCAAGGTGGAGGATTAGCCTATTGAGCCACAGTGCCGGCCTGCACACTATTTTAAATAGTGAGACAACGCTCTGTTTGCATTAGCAGGAAGCCAGAATCAGGAGCAGAGCCAGGACTCAAGCCCAGGCTCTCTGCTATGGGACGTGGGGGTCCCCCTCAGCATCTTAACCACTAGGCCAAATACACACCCCCATTTACGAGCTGTTTTCACTCCAAGAGCAGAACTCCAACCAGTTTAAGGAAGAAGACGATTTTGGGGGAAAGGCAACAGATTTATCTTATGTGACCTAAATTCAGGTGTAGGAGGTATTATGATTTGGGTATTTGTCCCCCCAGAGCCTCGTATATTGGAGGCTTGGTCCCCAAAGTAGCAATAGTGGGAGGTAGCAGGTTCTTTAGGAGTTGAGGCCAAGTGAGAAGTCCTTACATCACTGAGGGGACTGCCCTTGGAAGAGATCAAGATGGGTCGCACAAGATCCCCTGGGAGTCCTCGTGGCAGGGTTGTTATCAAAGCCCGAGCCTGGCCTCACCCAGCCTTTGCCTTCTGCCTCCCCACGTGATCTCTTCTCTCCACAGATGCTCCCTGCACGGTCATCTACTGTGAGGTCCTCACGCCAGCTGAGCTGATGGCAGCACCATGCACGAGTGTCCACAGCTGTAAGCTAAATAGACTTGCTTTACAAAGTTAACCTGCCTCAGGAACTTCATGATGATAATGCAATGGAGTCACACGGCCAGACCTTAGCAACAACAGATGCGGGCAGTCAAATGACTCAATGTGATGTCCTCTGTGTGGTAAAGACACACAAGCAATGACTCCAAGGGTGTGGTGCAGCAGGGTGAGCTGCGGTCTGCAGCGCCAGCATCCCACATGGGCGTCAGTTCGAGTCTCGGTTGCTTCACTTTAGATCCAACTTCCTGCTAATGGGCCTGGGAAGGCAGTGGAAGATGGCCCAAGTGTTTGGGCCCCTGTACCCACCTGGGAGACACAGATGAAGCTCCTGGCTCCTGGCTTCTGCCTGGCCCAGCCCTGGTCGATGTGGCCATTTGGGGAGTGAGCCAGTGGATGAAAGATCTCTCTCCTTCCTCTCTGTCTCTTCCTCTCTCACTCTTAACTCTGACTTTCAAATAAATAAATCTTTAAAATAATATGCCATTAGAACTGCTCTAACTTTTGGCTGTGTTTCTTTCTGCCTGATGGTTTTATCCATCAGCTGTAGAGTGATGTCCTCTGTGTGGTAAAGACACACAAGCAATGACTCCAAGGTCAATATGTTACAACTCCTGCCACTAGACTCACCCATTGTCCCCTCCCAGTCCTAGACAGGCACACCTCTAGTTCTACCAGCTGTGACCAAGGAAGTCATGTATCAATATGGCAGTCCCCACTGGGATCTTTGTTGAAGCAGAAAGCGGCTGGGGAGAGAAGTTCTCCAGAGAAGGGAGGTTTGGGACAGAAAACATGGTAGCATCACACCTCAGTTTCCAACCAGAAATATAAATGTCCCAGGAACAGAAGTAGACAGGACCGTAAGCACAATATTCTGAGTGCCTAATGCAGGTTTGAATTTGATTGGCTTCCAGATGTCTTGTAGGATTTTGTCCTAATAGTTGCATAGCGAGACTTCAGTTAGTTAAATTAGTGGATCTCTTTGCTTATCGGTAGAGTATATTCAATCATTGGCTTTAAAAATATTAGCTTAATTTATTTCTAAGCATAGTTCTGTGCCTTACAGCCAACAAAGAACCTTTTTATTTCTTAAATTCTTATACTTAATTTAAAAACTTGTTATATTCTTGTTAAGAAGTTTGGCCCAATTGAAGGATTTATTCCATTATAAGATACATTGGGAATTCTGATTTCAGACTTTATTAGATTTTAATTTAATTTAAATTGTTAAGCATGGAGAAGCCAAGAAGAAAATCTGCCAAAAAGAAGAAATAAATGTGATTTATGCTATCTCCTAGCAAGTGGCAGGGATCAGAAGAAAACATGGTGAGCAGGCTAAAGAGGAGGCCCGGCTGCCAGTTTTGGAAATGTGACGGTGCTGAGGCTAGCCTTGTCCCAAGTGCCCTTCATTGTTAACAGTTATGGATAGAAGTAGTCTCAAAAATATTTTTAGCACTTAAAATTACTTGGGAGAGAGGGACAGATGGAGGAGCGGAGGAGGGGGAAGAGAGGGAGAGAGCAAGCGCAAGAGAGACCTGGAGCTAGTTCTCAACCGCTGGTTCACTCCCCAGATTTCACAACTGGTACTGGGCTGGGCCATAACTGGGTGCTGGGATTGCAATCCGGGTCTCCCACAGGGGTGCCAGGAGCCCAGTGACTTGAGCCATCACTGCGCTTTCCGGGATCTTAGTTAATAGGAAGTTGGAATCAGGCTCAGAGTCGGATAGAGAACACAGGTGTTTTGACTTGGGTGTAGGTGTGTTAACACCTGCTCCTCCCTGTACTTTTTGGTTATGGTCATCACTTTTTCCAACAGGAGGCATCAGATTTGATATAGATGGAAAGATCTTGGGATTGGATCTACTTCCATCTGCAGAATCTCTGTCTTTAAAAGACAGAAGAAATTCTCCTTGTCTTGGGGAGGATCAAAAAGCATGAGATCTGGGATCACATACCTGGGAGTCACAGTGTCTTTTATAAACACCAAATTTTTTGTTGGATTGTTGGCAAGCCTTTGTTTTCCCACGAGTTGTAAGTATTCACTCATGGGCTATTTTATCTAATTATAAACACTACGTTTTTAATACTTCAGTAGTTACATCAAAAGTGTTAAATTTAAAAAGGGAGTAGGTCTTTCCTAAGCACTGCTGAAATTTTCCAGGATGATTTTGCTTTTTAAAAGTTTTTTTTTTTTTTTAAACCATATTTCTTTCTGTTGGCCAGCTTCAAAATAGATCACCATGGCTAGATCTTAAAAAAAAAGTCCAAAATAGGGTGGACACATTTTTGAAACAGCCATGCTGTGCTTCTTTTGGGTGTTCTCAATGTCAGATAATCTGCTGGTCTGCTCATTCAGCCCAGGGACTTGCTGTGTTTCTAGAGTTGATCCTTTTGTCTGATTATATCTACTAGCTCTCTTGACCAAACCTTGTATTATCTGTCTCTTAGCCATCCCTTCCCCCCGCCCCTTCACCACTCTCATTCTCACTACTACTTCCCCATCAGCTTTCAACACCCCCAACAATTCTTTGCTTTACCCAGCCTCTCCTACACCTACTCCTATACCTTGTTCCCGCCTCTTCTCAGCCACAGAAAAGTCTGCTCCAGCTTCCTCCTCTTTAACCGCGAATTCTGCCTGCACCGTTCTCAACCGGTGAAAGTCACTGATGGCTGCTCCGAGGCCTTTCCCTGCCACCCTACTGCGCCATGCGCTGTTGGCCACTCCTCCTCGTGCTGGGTCATCCACAGCCTCACTTTCCTTCTCCAAGATCATTTCTCGTTCCGGCCTCCTTTCGCGGTTGCCCTTGGAGGCTCCCCTTCCTCTGTGCACTCTGCCCGGAGTGCTTTATGTTGCTTTTGATCTTCTTGCCTCTTTTACTCGAGAATTCACCAGTTCCTGCGGACTTATTTGTATGTCTGTATGCTGATAGCTCCAAGTCTGATATTTTCAGAGCTGAGATGGTCATGAAATAATACCTGATTCTACAGCTTTGTACTTCTAACTGTCCCTTCCCTCTACTATCATGAGTTATTTAAAAAAAATATTAACTCTGTCAATTCTCTTTCTAAAATCCCCCAGTGGCTCCTCACCACGTACAAGATAAAGGCCAAACCCCCGCACTTGGCAGGAGTGTGTAGAGTGTTTCCACATCCGATGTAAGCTTCCAGCACACCAAACACAAGGCCGTCCGTGAGCCTCTGACGTCGTGCAGGCCCGTGGGCCTCTGTTCCTGCTGATCCCTTCCCCTGGTCCCCTCCTCCTTAGCTCTAATGCCTGAGGAATTCTTTATCCCTAAGGTCCCACTCACGTTTTGTTTTCCTTATTCTCTCTTCCTTAAGCTTGGGGTAGAACTAACCCATCCTCTCTTTTGCTTTTTGTCACGTTTACTTCATTTGTGCCAGAGACTCCATATTGTAACTATTAATGTGCCTGTCTCTTGCTAAACTGTGTAGGGACTCTGAAGTTAGGTCCCATATCTCACTCATCTATCCATCTCACACGTTTGTTCCTAACGCAGTCTAGCATATGTAAATCTTCCATAAATGTGTATTAATTGGCAGGTGACAAAGTTGCCTAAACCACCTGGTGATTCTGGTGAAGCTTAGCCCTGGATATAATTATATCAAGTCAAAGAATCCAAATAAGAAGATAATATTAAAAAATATTAAAACCACTCTATACCTTCCCTGTATTTAGTCTCAGGGCTCTGGGGATTTTATTAGCAGTGATGCTTCTAGAGTATAAATACTTATGATGATTGCTCTGTTTTTAAATTTTGATGCTAGCATTTAGCTTACCTCTGGAATTCCTAGTATCCAATCCGGCCTTCCCTTCAGCAAGGTTAGTATTTTGTGACTTCTGGCCATCTGGCTTTGCCTGTTCCCACTGGCAATTTTTTTTTTTTTGACAGGCAGAGTGGATAGTGAGAGAGAGAGAGACAGAGAGAAAGGTCTTCCTTTTTGCCGTTGGTTCACCCTCCAATGGCCGCTATGGCCGGCGCATCGCGCTGATCCGAAGGCAGGAGCCAGGTGCCTCTCCTGGTCTCCCATGCGAGTGCAGGGCCCAAGCACTTGGGCCACCCTCCACTGCCTTCCTGGGCCATAGCAGAGAGCTGGCCTGGAAGAGGGGCAACCGGGATAGAATCCGGCACCCCAACCGGGACTAGAACCTGATGTGCCGGCGCCGCAAGGCGGAGGATTAGCCTGTTGAGCCATGGCACCGGCCACCCCCACTGGCAATTTTGTCTGTGAGAAAGTGTCCCCTAACTGATACTAGCACAAAATCATTTGGGACATCAATAACCAGAAACAGTGAGCCTCTGGGAGCACAGCTGAAGTGTTGCCATGTGACACGAAGAGTACTGGGCTGTTGGCTTGGCTCTAGTTCAGCTAAAGGCAAAGTCATGAAAATTGTCTTGTTTCTAAAACCCTCCAACAAGGAGGTGTCACCTCCTCTGACCATGCTCCTTATGTCTCTGTTGGTCTATCAGCCAGTCGATCACTACCACCTTACTCCACAAGATTTGAGGATAGCTTATTTGCTACTTAATATATCAAGATAACAAACATTAGAAATATTTTCTAAAAAGGAAGAGTAGAGAAATAAAATGGAATCAAGAATTACACATATATAATTCCCAATTTGATGCTGAGTCTTTCTGCAGCTGGTGAATGGAAGAAAAATCTGATAAGCTATGAAATTCATGAAATGTGTAAGTAAAAGGAAAACCTATTTTCCTACGCAACTCTATTCCTAATATTAAGACCTGAAAAATGTCTCACAAAGATGATGTTGTCCACTATATCTTTACTGTAGGTGAATGCTTGTTCTTTTTAAAAAATTGATGTTTCGGGGTGGAGTGTGAGAAAGTTATTCAGGGTGAACATTCATTTCAGGCAATAGAACTGCTGTGAGCCAATCAGGATTCGATCCAGACCCACTATAATTCAGACTTTTTTTCTTGGACTTGGAACAGGTTTTCCTGGAATTGGCTACGTTCGAGATTAAGAAAGTTTCAGTACCTTGGACTATGAAGTTCAGGAACAGTTTTCTAATTCCAGAACTTGTTCTCAGTAGGGAGGATAACTTCATGTATTGTGATGCACACGTGCAACCAGGCAGGCTGCCTAGTGTAGGTGGAATGGCTCATGCTTCTGCCTTAAGAACAATCAGTGGCGGAGAACAGGATGACTGCATGGAGAACGTGTTATGTGTGTATCCTCTCACCGTCCCTTACACAAGTTGAGCTAATATGTTCCTAACGTGTCTGTCCTCAGCACACGAACGTGCTGTCCCTTCCTGTTGGCCAACGTCAGCCAGGTTCTTCTGCTTTCTATGTCATTGCTTATTCCTTTCTTCTGTTATTCATGAGCTAGATGACAAAGACCAGCCCTGGGCGACTGCCCCA